>NC_136997.1:32308739-32468739 GCF_032717465.1 Coenobita brevimanus
TGCTTCAGAATCTTCGTATTGATGGCAAACTCAGAGGCTTTAGAAATGTAACAGATCAGTAGAGTTGGTTGAAAGTTGGCAACGTTTACCTTTGTTTAGACCGGACTGAATGAAAGTAAACTTCCAACCAGAAGGGAATGTTTAAGTTAAAAGACAACAGGAGTGAAGTTTGGATAGACAAAGTGTCACAATGGAAGACAGTTCTTGAAAACAAGAGGGATCCCAATTAGGACAGTTCACCTTTTAATTTGTGGGACTAGAGAGTGCGTTAGGTACACCTCCTCTAATAATTGTAGCTGCAGGCAAAAGAGTTACAAGGAACGAGAGATAGAAAATCAGCATAGTAATATTTTAGAACAGAGTCTGCGCATAAAGTGAGGGAAACAGCAGCACCACATTGGCACTACTACACATCAACAATACTGAATACATGCCAAGGCTATCTAATTCAGGGCTGGTGAGATCATGTTAGTGGAGGCCTTTTTTTTTTTTTTAACATGTGGTGGATCGTGTGGAAGGCCACTAACGTCTGTACTAACGGTATTGAAATAAAAAAGTTTCCTGCCCTAACCTGGGATTGAACTCCCTGTCTTCCAGACAACACATTCCTTTTCTAAAACGCGTGGAGAGACAGACATGAGACGAAATCAGGGAGGAGAGGGAGAAACGGGTGAGGTGGCTGAAAAACTAAGAGGGAAAAACAGAGAGACAAACAACCGTCTTATCAATACTGAGTACGCGAAGGTGTAGTCGTGCCCCTGATTTATGAAGGTCAGTTGAATAACGTCGATGACGATGGGATGGGAGATGGATATAACGCCGTCAGGCACAATTAGACGCGAGCCAGGATTATTGCAACTCTTTCATTTTTCATTATGCATTCCAGCAGCTATTTACAGAATTGGGGGCTCGATTTCCTCTTTACGATGTCAGGCTTTAAAAATATGGAAAAGGCACGTATTATCATGAGCTAAGGAGGCTGTTTAACAATTCTCATTACTTTTTCTTATGCACTTCATATGTGCCTAAATCTGACATAGATTTCAGACATAACATATAAAAGAATATTACTTCACTTATGATGGGGGCAATTCTAGTATCGTGTTCTAGGTAACGCCAGACGATCTGATTCACATGAGAGTAAGGGTGAGGAACCTAAAAGTATTAATGCCAGCACACTGTACAAATATTCTAGCGATTTCTCACCACCAATGTGCAGGAATTAACTGGTAAGGAACAGGAGCGAAAATGTTTACTAACCTCAGGAGAGTGCAAAAAGAAAAGTGAGGGAATGGGGGGGAAGGCAGGGAAAAGGGAGACAGAATGAGAACAAAGGAACAGGAGGAACATGGGGAAAAGAATAATAAAAGGGAGAAGGATGGGGAAGGAAAGACAATAATGGACGAGAAGGGAACAGAAAAAGGAAGGGGAAAGAAGGAAGAGAATAATGTCGTGAAAGACGAAAATGGAAGAGAAAGGGAAAAGAGAGGGGAAAGGAAGGGAATGGGAAAGGAAGGGAAGGAGATGGAAAATATAAAGTGAGAAGAGGAAGGGAAAGGAATGGAAGAGAATGGAAGAATGGAAGGGAAGGGAAGATGGAAGAGAAGAGCAAGGAGGAGGAGGGAGGAAAGAAAAGGACAAAGGGAAGGGAAGTAAGAAAGAGAGAAAGAGAAGGGGAGAAGGAAATGAGAGAAGGGAAAGGAGAAAGGAAATGAGAGAAGGGAAAGGAGAAAGGAAAAGGAGAGAATGAGATGGAAGACGTTAAGGAAAGGGAAAGTACGAGAATGTCACCCCAAAGTGGGTGTCTCCAGGTTCTTTAAACTAACTGTTCAAATGTCATACCAGGATGTACAAAGAAGGATGCACAAACAACCTTTGTATTTGCAATTAATAATTCAATTCCTAATATCAAATTTAAACCCCATTTAAACTTACACATTTCCCTACTGGAACACATTTAGCTTTATATGAAAGCATACAGTATATATCGATATATATACAAAAACCCCTCCAGACAACAGGGACTTAGCAACACACACACACACACACACACACACACACACACACACACACACACACACACACACACACACACACACACACACACACACACACACACACAAAAGACTAGGGGGATCCAATTAGGATTACATACACCCAAATACCATACTTATTACTGTCTCACTTAAAAGCAACACTGCAGTCCCCCCACATAATCACCCCTCTGGGGCTTGAAACAGACTAACGGTGTAGTGAACTCCTACACCTCGCAGTGTAATAGCTACCTTTAAGCTACCAGAGCCTTGGACTCCGATACAGCCAAACCTAGGCACAATAACATCATATATTAATACCAGAAAATATGTAAATAACCAAAAGGAATATACTACCTGAGCTCCACAACAACTGCTGCCCTTCTACCGCCCCCACTGAACACTGTCACTCGCACTGAGTTACTTGACTACTTTATAATCTTAACACTTAACTGGGCATCCCATTAGCCACAGAGTAAATTCCGTAATACACCCAAGGTTCACCATAACACTAGCGAGGCAGCAGGAGGCGCGACAGTGCGGCCAACAGCTGGTATGGAACTGCCAGGCCACCCTTCCTTTTCTCTCTTCTCAGCTCTATAACTGGTTACCGTAATATATATATATATATATATATATATATATATATATATATATATATATATATATATAGATAGATAGATAGATAAATAGATAGATAGATAGATAGATACACCAAATCATTAACTAATGGTTCATACCTTTGCTTCGCATTAAACAATTCCAAATACACATAACTCATTAAACTAACGAAACGAACCATTTGACATTATGAACAGAACAATTACGATTGACATTAATCATTAGAAACTATTCCTCAAGTACCTGAACCATCCAGCTAAATTTGAAACAGGTACGCGACTCATCTTCATAAAGCATACAACCATTATTGAACCCTGGGAATATATTTGAAACGGTATCGAATTTATTAGATTACTCAAAAAAAAAAAAGAAAAAAACAGAGGAAAAGCTGCTGACGAAGATCTGAAAGAAGGACAAAAGTGGTGAGAATTAAAGGAATGTGGAGAAGGGAAATGATGTGAAGTGAAGAGAGGGAAAGGGAAGGGAAATGGGGAGAGGAAAAAGCAAGGGAAGTGCAGGGAGATAAAGGGAAGGGAAATAAAAGGGAAAGGTAAGGAAAATTAAGAAAGGGAAAGGGAAGGGAAGTGGAGGGAAAGAAAGGATGAGAAGGAAAGAGAGGGAAAAGGAAGAGACAGAAAGACAGGGAGGACAGAAAAGAGGGGAAGAAGAGTAGGAAAAGGAAGAGAAAAAGAGAATCAGAGAACAAAAGATAAGACAAGAAGAAGAAGAGAAAGGGAAAGAGGAGAGGAAAGGGAGAAGGGTTAGGAAAGAAGATGAGAAGGAAAGGGAAGTGGGGGGAGGAGGAAAGGACAGGGAGAAATGGATGTGAAGGTGGGAAAGAGGGGAAAATTAGGAACGGGAAAACGAATATGGATGGAACAGGGAAAGGGAAAGGATTAACAAAAGGAAAAAAGGAGAATAAAAAATATGGGATAACGTTTGAAAAATGTAGGAAATGAAAAAGAGAAGGGATGGGAAAAAGCGAAGAAAAGGAGGGGTTAAGTCAAGGGAAGGAAGGGAAGAAGGGAAAGGAAGATGGAAAGATGTATGTCGATTGGAAAGGGAGATAGGAATTTATAAGACATAAGGGAAAATGGGAAGGGATGGAAGAAGAATGAAAAGGAGGATTGAAAGAGAAGGCAGCGGGGAGGGAACAGGGAGAAGAGAAGAAATGAAAAGAAGCGAAGAAGGGAAATGGAAGAGATGAAAGAAGGAGTAATAACAGACGGTTAAAAGAGGAAAAGTAGACGGAGGTGGGTGTACAGTATATGAAGAAAGAACATTGAACATAACACATGAAGGACTCCAAAGAAGAAGACGAAGGAGGAGAGGAGAGGAGAGGAGGAGGAGAGGCGGAGGAAAAAGGAGGAAATGAGAAGGGAAGACTGTTGAGAGAAGAGAAAAAAGATGTGAGCCGGAGGATGACGAAATTTTATCAGAGAGAGAGAGAGAGAGAGAGAGAGAGAGAGAGAGAGAGAGAGGGATAGTAAGATATTTGATCTACTTCCGGATTGGACTGAAAGTAACACATATATTTGCTTATCAGTCCCGTGGCCGCCTCTTCTCTCTCTCTCTCTCTCTCTCAGTATATATATATATATATATATATATATATATATATATATATATATATATATATATATATATATATATATATATATATAATCAGCAGCAGCCATTGAGGTCCACTCCAAGACCGCCCTGTTCCTACCGAAGCAGGGACGATACAGCCAATGCATCTCTAACCCAGTGGCTTAGGCTGTCTGGCAGAGACTGTATGTAAGGTGAGAAGTACTTGTGAGTGTAACTGTAACGTTGTAGTAGCTTTGGATGTGTGTGTAGTCTGTGAAATAAGTGTAATCGGCCCGGCTTTTAGCCGACTGGGTGCAAGCATACTAGTATGCGACATTGGTTCAACCACAGCACCCCTTATGTCCGCCAAAGCTGTCAATGGCTCGATGAAAGCTTCCCAAAGTTTTCAAAACTCTGGCGGGAGGCGAGCCAGCGTCCACCAGCGTGCGAGACGCACACTCTACCACTGTACCTATGAGGCTCCTTTTATATATATATATATATATATATATATATATATATATATATATATATATATATATATATAGAGAGAGAGAGAGAGAGAGAGAGAGAGAGAGAGAGAGAGAGAGAGAGAGAGAGAGAGTTCCAGTATATGTTGTTCATACTGAGTCAGGACCACGGGATTTTCAAAACTGATAAGTACTACTAACCATTTCGTTGTTTCATGTTATTTTTTTGCCAGTTCATTCAAGAAAAAATTATTCAGCTTAAAACGATTCATGGCAGCCAGAATATGGTAACAAATTGTCGCATTGCCTCCTTCACGAGACCCAGCGAAATATCACAAACATTATTTCAGTCACATCCTTCTTGCGTAAGACATACCTACTGTGTTTCACTATAGTCAGTGTAGTAATAACGCTTACAGAGAGAGAGAGAGAGAGAGAGAGAGAGAGAGAGAGAGAACTAAATGCCATCATGTTTATCGATTGCCATTTTACTGTTCAGAGTTCTGCTTATTCATCGTTCGCTCTCTCTCTCTCTCTCTCTCTCTCTCTCTCTCTCTCTCTCCACACACACACACACACACACACACACATATATATATATATCAATCAATCAATCATTTCCTGTGGCACCCTCGGGGATGCATAGGGCCTCGATGAACTCACACCACCACATCCTATCTTGTGCTACCTCCTCAAGATCTCCCCAACACTCATCTCCAGCTTCCCGTCTCATTGTCCTCACCCACGTCTCTTTTGGCCTTCCTCTACCTCTCCTACCAGGTGCCACCCATCCTGGTGTACCTCGTACTATTCCCTGTCTCCTATACACATGTCCTAGCCACTTCCATCGTGAGAATCTAACATATTCATCGATCGGCTGCACTCCCGTTATTTCTCTAATTCTACTATTTGGTATCCTTTCCCACCACTTAACTCCTAATATTCTTCTAAGTGCTTTATTTTCAAACACCAAGAATTTATTTTCCATAGTCACTGTGCTGTACCAAGACTCGTGTCCATAAATTAAGATACTCCTAACCATTACCTTATAAAGTTTGATTTTTGTATGCACAGAGAAATTGTTATTATTCCAAATATTTTTAAGCATTCCCATTGCCTGATTAGCCTTCTTTAACCTTTCCTCGAATTCAAAGTTCAAAGAACCATCCTTGGATAAATAAGTACCTAAATATTTAATCTTATCAACTTGCTTTACAACCATACCTCCAATTACACATTCCTGCGCATTTTCCATATTCATATTGATTATTTCAGTTTTTCCACAATTAATAACCAAACCCACCTTGCGACCTTCACTCACCAAACAGTCCAACACTCTCTGCATCTCTTCTGGCCCATCACAAATCAAAACTATATCATCTGCATAATCTAAATCCAAAAGTTTCCTGTTCTCTCCCCAAAGTATACCTGCACCGGTTTCTGTTCCAACACGTTTCATAATGTAATCAATGACCAATATAAATAGTAAAGGCGATAGAACACCACCTTGAATTACTCCGGACTTGACTTCAAACGAATCACTCAGACAACCATCAACCATCACTTTACAAAATGTGTCCTCATGCATGTTCATAATGACCCTCACAAACTCCTCTGGTATTCCATAATGTCTCATGATCTTCCCCATAGACTCTCTCGAAACACTATCAAAAGCCTTTTCAAAATCAACAAAACAAAGACTTAACGGTACTCTCATTTCATTAACTTGCTGCATCAAATGCCTAACTATAAAGATCTGATCATTGCAACCACGTCCCTTTCTAAAACCAGCCTGTTCATCCCTCAGAATACCCTCAACCACCGGCTCCAACCTATTTAACAACACTCTACTGAAAACTTTCAAAGCTATCGGTGACAAAGATATTCCCCTCCAATTACCACATTCACTCAGGTCTCCCTTCTTCGGAACTTTAACAATTACACCATTCTTCCAAACTGATGGTAGTAACCCCGTCACCCATATCTTATTGAATAGCTTGGTCAAGATCATTATTAATCTATCCCTCTCCACTTTAAACATTTCCGGAAATAAACCATCCTCCCCTGGTGCCTTATTATTCTTTAACTGTTTTACTGCTTTCTCCACTTCTGCAAGCCTCAACTCTCCTGTTTCTATATTTAAATCTTCCTGAGCAGACGGTATATCCTCTTCTGGTGGTATTGGTCTATTAAGAACTGTCTCAAAATGCTCTTTCCATCTATTTTTAATATCTCCATCTTTGGTCAATAAATTTCCTTCCCTGTCTCTAATTGGTATTTCCTTGCGTTTACCTGCATTACCACTCAGTTCTCTAATCGATTCATATGCTATTCTTTGACTCTGTCCATCATTTTTGTTTATTAGGATTTCAGTCTCTGCAACCTTTTCATCCACACATCTTCTTTTATCTCTCCTAGCTAACCTTCTTACTTCTGAATTCAAACTCCAGTACGCAGCTCTTGCTAATTCAATCTCTCGTTCATCAACGCATTGCATCTCACTCCTCAATTTAGCCTCACCTCTCTTTTTTATCATATCCCACGTTTCCTCTGATATCCATTTCTTTCTCCTGAAGCTATGTCTCCTTCCAATCGTACATTCAGCAGTCTCATGCAAAACTTGTTCACATCCTCCCACATCTCATCTACACTTCTCTCCCCCTCTTCCAACGTTTCCAACACCAAAAACCTATTTCTGCATTCTAATCTGAATTCCTCCTTTTCTTCTCCTTCCCTTCTAAGCTTAACAATATCGTATCTACCAACACCAGATTTTTCCTTCTTCTGATTTTTAAGTTTAAACCTTATTTTTGCAATGCTGAGTTGATGGTCACTACCAATATCCGCTCCCCGTTTAACATGAACATCTAGCAGAGAACTTCTATGCCTCCTACTGATAGCGATGTGATCAATCTGATTTTTATATTTTCCACACGGCGACACCCAAGTTGTCTTGTGTATATTGCAATGCTGAAAGAGTGTACCCCCGATGACTAAGTCATTTGCTAAACAGAAGCTTCCAAACCTCACTCCGTATTCACTCATCCTACTACCAACTCCCATCTTACCCATACATGCCCCAAATCCCTCATTTGAACAGCCCATTACTGCATTAAAGTCTCCAACGCAGATCAAAACATCATGTCTAGGTACCCTTCCTACTCCTTCTTGCAACTTTTCATAAAATGTGTCTTTCCTTTCATCGAGTGCATCATTAGTAGGTGCATAACACACAAACAGACTGATGTTGCCATGATTTGATTTAAACCGTGCGTATAGCAATCGCTCATCTATAGGATCCCACTCACATAAAGCCTTATTTGCCTTACAACCCAGCAACAATCCTACTCCCTGATAATGCATTCCGTCCTGTCGACCAGATATCAATAAACGTATACCATCCTCCAAATCCAACTTATCGACTCCAGTTAATCTAGCTTCTGTCAGAGCACAAATATCAAGTCAGTAATTTTGAAAAACCTTCACTAACTCATCGATTTTACCGTCATGATTTAGCGTTCTCACATTCCAGTTACCAATTTTAATTGTATTTTTTGCATTGACAAAGGAATTAGATTGTAATTGAGGCAACCGTGAGATTCTTAGCACCCCCTGCCCATTTAAGGGCTGCACGGGACTGGGGGCCATTATTGTTCTTTCAGAGTCCATCAAGGTTTCTTTGGCTAACTTCCTGAACACCTCGCCATTGTGTTGCAGTCGCAGTAGGCAGCTAACTTGCCTGATTGCCCACACCCGAAAGACCCAGTTATGCTGTAGCCAGTCACGTGCCGGCATGCTTCCCAGCCATTTCACTCTCAAGGAGTTCCTCTGCCTGGGAAAGCAACTACCCCCCTGCTCCCGAGGGCTTTATATATATATATATATATATATATATATATATATATATATATATATATATATATATATATATATATATATATATATATATATATATATATATATATATATACCTTATCAGTCCATCCATCAATCAGTCTATCAGTCTATATGACTATCAATCTACTTATCTGTCTATATGCTTCCGTTAATTTCACTTGGGATTTTTTTTTTTAATTAGGCCACCTGTGTTGGTTGTCTCTTTTAGGTATTGTGCATCCGTTGCTAGTGGTAATCCAGTCCCTAACTTTTATTATTATTTTTTTTTTTCGTAAACTTATCTATTTATTCCTACTACCTCCAATTGATTTTGTTCAACTAATGTCAAACTTTTCGAATTGCAAAGGCTAGATATAAACTTCAATGACGTTTTGACCACAAGAAATTCATAGTGAGGTGAATCGTATCGCCTGGTCGTTGCAACGACAACACTGACAAATGCGTCGTCGGTGTGAAGGCCAACATGTTCGCTCTGATGATGTACCATGTTTTGTGCTTGCTGCTCCCCAGTGACTTACTCAGCTTGGAAGCGACTTTTTGACTGGTGGAATTAGATATAGCCTTCGTTAACCTTCCACTACGAGAGGTCTCTCTTGAACTGGATGAAATTATCAGAGGTTTGCGAAAGTAAAACAGGAAATTACGTCACCGATTTCAATAATAAATTTAGAAAGAAAAGTAAGGCCGTTTCCTGTTACTGTCATAAAAGATTTGTAACGTTAGGGAGTTTCCATTAAGTTCTCTAGTGACTGCTAAGTCAGTAACTGAGTGAAAATCATATTTGAAAGGAAAGCAGTTTTTGGAAACCAGCATTTAGTGTTCTTTAACTTCAAATAGCAATAACTTATCATCTGAATCTGAGAAGATCGTTCGTGATAAGAACGTGTTTATGTTACCCTCTCTTTTGAAAACACTATTAAACGATTCTTTAAGTATTGACCTGTTGTCTGGTTATCGTGAGTCAAGCTGCCATGTGGGTTTTTGTTAATGACCTTTTGCTAGCGTTTAAAATATTCTTACTTCTTAGTCAGGAAAAGAAGAAGTATCTATGGTTTGTACTGGGTTGTTAGTAATACGAGTAGTTCTTCTTCTTTTTTTTTTGTGTGTGTTTTTAATAGTTTCTGTGTATAATCGCCGTTATTTGAAATCCTAAATACCGAATTAATTATTCTCTGTCATTTTATTTATGTATGTATTAATTTATTTTTGTCCTGTGATCGATAATTTTATGATTGTTCCAGTGTTTGATCGCAAAACTGATTTATTCACTTATTCCTGCTGATAATTTTTGGTATAGTATAGTTCAGTATATAGCAAAATATGAAAGTACCTTGCAATTCTTAAACTGTCATGTACTTATTGTAATTTAATTAAGCTTAAATGGTCATTCGGTTGTCATATTCCTAACATTAGTTTTTACTGAATTTGGGGACGAAGGGGGTAATTTCTAGTTTGACTACGTTGCGATCTCTTACACAAAAATTTTCATCTACGAGTACATAGGAAAAGTACCGATATTAGATCTTTATCGACTGTTGCTGCATGGTCGAATATATTAACGAATATATTAACAGCATTTCTTGAATTTACTTTTCTGATATTCTTATATTTGCAGCCAAAAACAGAATTACGACATTTTGTTCCGTCTTTTCATTATTTTAAACAATTCTAAGACAATTTTCTTCCATAGCATTTTCGACAGAAAATATATTTTACTCCTGAAGGTTAGGTTAGGTTAGGTTATCTTCAGGAGTAAACTAAAAATATTTTGCGGCGACAGTGCCATAAAAGAAAAGTGTCTTAGAATTGTCTAAAATAACGAGAGAACAGATTAAAATATCGTACTTCTGTTTTTGGCTGAAACTATAACTTTACCACTTTCCTTAACTTACGAGTGCATTCTTTGCAGCTAAGCCTTAATATCTGGATTCATTTATCTCCATAAAATATACTACGGCCAATGGCGAATTTTTAAAAGTCGTTCATTATAACAGCATCTGCAGTACCTATGTTGGTGTTTGTTCCACCATACAGTGTTTTACTTTCTCTTAATCTACGAGTAAATTAGGTATGCCCACTGCACCCCCGCCCCCCCCTTAAAAAAAAAAAACTTTAGTTTCCTCGAAAGTTTCAAAACACTCATTCTTTTTACTGACGTGAATTTTAACAGGTAGAGGGGAACTTCGTCGATGCCAGGCAATCTTATATAGGCTATACCCGTCCATGTCCCGGAGAGGCTCGGGGACGGGTATTGTTTTCACTCAGTTTTTTGTTTGTCTGTTAGTTTGTCTGTCTGTATGTCTGTTAAAAACTTTATGCGCAAACTACTGGTGCGATTTTTACTAAAATTACAGAGACGATGGAATATGACCTTCTGATCACCTAATTAAATTTGGTCCAAATTAGGCCAAGGGTCAGGCTGTAGGCCCAAAGAATGTAAAAAAAAAAAAAAAAAACTGGTAGGGGTATAAATCGTTTTTTCGCCATAACTCCTTTTAAATTCGTCAAATCGACTTGAAACCAAATCCTAAAGGCGCATTTTTCAAACCTGCATCCTATAACATGCCTCATTACATGAGGGAAGTCACCCCCCAGTTAGCGGTAGGGGAGGGTCAATGTCAGGTGGGTCGGGCCTAAACTTTCAAATGGCCATAAAATTGTAAATTTTCACTCGCTTAACTCCAAATGTGGTATGTGACGTCTTTGACTAGATACCCTGTTGTGTTCATACGTCAGCACAAAAATGAATGCTGGGGACGGGTTTGCTGTGTCTTGGCACTGCTTCTTGATATAGATTCTCTCTCTCTCTCTCTCTCTCTCTCTCTCTCTTATAAATAATAAATATAAATTAGAAATATAGAGAGGTAGACAGGTAGGAAGGCAGGTAGGTGGGTACATACACAGATAGACAGAAGGAGAGAGAGGGATAACAGATAGTGGGTTCATACATAACGTTACTCATCACCGGATGGTTCCTCGCCTTTGAGCGTACAATCAGCGTTATCAATATCTGCCAAGCATCATTTATTACTTCCCTACTGCCACTGACTTACCCACGCCCAAACAGGCAAACGGAACCGTCCTCACTACACTAAGAGACCGCTGGTATTGGCTCTGCTGGAGTGGGAGATGGATAGGAGAGTCTAAGGTATGGCGTTAGATGGGGGAGAGAGTCAAGAGTAATGAAGCTTAGTGGATGCAGCCAAGGCAACAACAACGGAGAAGCAAGTGGAGGTGGAGGTGGAGAGGCAGTGAACGGAGGTGACAAAGTATACATGAAAGAGAAAAATAGAAGAAAACGGGAAATGAATAACAGAAAAGGACACAACCAGAATTAGGAACGGAAGGTATTAGTTGTGGGATTTACAGCACCTCGAGAGAGAGAGAGAGAGAGAGAGAGAGAGAGAGAGAGAGAGAGAGAGAGAGAGAAGTATTAAGGAAAGCAATTCTCAAAAAAAAAAAAAAAAAAAAGTTTCACTCATTTGTTACAGAGTCGACAATAATGCTGATAACTGTTCCATAAATTAAGAAACAGAAAAGCCACAAGAAGTTGAGATGTAGATATGGAGTTTAAGTTCTTTGCCGTCAACCACACTTCCGTTATCAATGCCGACGATGAGTCGCGTGTTTAGTTCCCAATTTTCCCTTAAAACACGATCCAAGACAGTCAGTGTTACCTTCAGATCCCAATACACTGCTGGCCGAGCAGGAAGAAGGGGAAAAACAAATTGTGTTCATCATTTCGGCCTGCCTGGTCATCAAACTCGGGTCCTTCCTGTTGTGGGGTCAATATGCTAACCAGTAAACCACAGACTTCAATGAGGCAGCAGTAAAATGGCATAAAACAGGAAGGAAAGGGGAGAGAGACGAGGTAGAGGGAGCAGGAGAGAAGGCAGAGGGAGGGAGAGAAGAGACAGACGAAGAGAGAGGAAGGGAGAAAGACACACTGGGAAGGAAGGGAGGGGGAGGGAGAGAGAGGGTAGAATATGGAGGGGCACGGGAGAGACAGAGAGAGGGAGAGGGAAGGGAAGGGGAATGGGATAGAAGGCAGATGGAGGACATGTGAAGGGACGGAGAAGGAGGGGGAAACACAGGGAGTTAAAAGAGGGAGGGAGGAGAGGCGGAGAAATAAAGAGGCAGGCCTATGAATCATGAGGAAGAAGGGGGCAGATAAATGGGGACGGGATGCAGAGGGAGGGAAGAAAGGTAGAGGGAAGGAAAGGTAGGAGACGAGAGCTAGAGGAAGTGGGAGGAAGAAAGGAGGAAAGGCAGTGGGAAAGAAATGGAAGGAAAGGATGGGAGAAGGACGGGAAGGGAGGAAGGTTATAGGAGGCACAGCGATGACATTAGAAGCAGGAAAAGCACAGTGGAGGCCAGACGGGGAAGAAAGATATATTGCAGAGATGCAAGCAGAGGGAGAATGTTATGCCAAATGTCAAACTGAATGATTGATGAACCAATGAGTCAACAAGCTTTCTCTCTCTCTCTCTCTCTCTCTCTCTCTCTTTCTCTCTCTCTCTCTCTCTCTCTCTCTCTCTCTCTCTCTCTCTCTCTCTCTCTCTCTCTCTCTCTCTCTCTCTCTCTCTCTCTCTCTTTCTGTCAGTCAGTCAGTCAGTCTGTCTGTCTGTCTGTCTGTCTGTCTGTCTGTCTCTCTCTCTCTCTCTCTCTCTCTCTCTCTCCATTCATTTATATATTCGGCACATGTGGGTGATTGCTCTAGTAGGATTTTCTCTTTGCTGTTGAAGTTCAGCTCTTCGAAGGTTGCCTCGAATGATTAATATATAGCCGTTCTTAATGGCGGGGTTATTAATGTTCGTGTACAACTCTTACATACCTTAACACTTAGTATTTTTCATCGATAATAATCCATAACTGATATTACCCGGAAAAACTGCTGGCATTACTGTGGAGTTACATGTCTCTTCACACACTTGGGGGATATATATATAGATAGATAGATAGATAGATAGATAGATAGATAGATAGATAGATATACACACACACTAGTCCTTACCCGAAAGAAAAAATAATGCTAGACTACCAAATAGTCTTTTCATAACAAAATGTTTGCTAATACCATTATCCATGTTTCCGTACTGTTACTGAACCCAAACAAACCATTTCTGACCAAAGAGTCGAGTATTGATTTTCGCCTTTTTGTTTCGCGTGTCGTGCCTCCCGACAATGTACTGCCGTCCTCTCGCGTGCGATTGCCAGAATATTTGTTTGGTAGTTTTCTGACTCTCTCGGGACTTATGAGGATTAGGTTGATATGTATTACCGTTGTCGTGGAAGAAGCGAACAAACGTACATACAAACATACACATTCAAACTTGTCCTTGGCATATCTATCTATCTATTCGTCTATCAATGTATTTATCTATCTATCTATCTATCTATACAGTATATATATGGAGCCTCTGTGGTATAGTGGTAGAGTGTGCGTTTCATACACGGGTCAACCGGGGTTCGCGCCCCACCAGGGTAATAAACTTGCGATTGTTCACCCGGCCACGTACTGCATTGGCGGACACATGGGGTGCTATGGTTGAACCAGTGTCACTTACTATAAAGTATTTTGCACCCAGTCGGCTTGCGCGGGCTGATTACACTTAATTCACAGACTACACACACATCCAAAGCCACTCCAACACTACAATTACAGTTACAAGCACTTCTCACCCTATATACAATCTCTACCAGACAGCCTAAGCCACTTGGTAGAGATACATTGGATGTATCGTCCCGACTTCGGTCGGGATAGGCCGGTCCTGCAGTGGATACTCAACCGGATGATGGTGAAGATGATCTATCAATCTCTCTCTCTCTGTATATATATATATATATATATATATATATATATATATATATATATATATATATATATGCATGTATGTATATAATGAATTTGATAAATGTGGATTTCATTAATCCCTTCAATACAAGTTTTTCCTTTCATTTGAAGTAGATTTTATGGCATTAACAGGAATAACTTCCTAATTTTTTTGTATCTTATCCAAGGAGTTAAAATGTTTTATAATGATGATACTGTACAAGCAAAATGTTAATTATAAAGACAACAATGCAGGGAAGTGTGTGTGTGTGTGTGTGTGTGTGTGTGTGTGTGTGTGTGTGTGTGTGTGTGTGTGTGTGTGTGTGTGTGTGTGTGGTGGGGTTCTTTATCCTTGTATGAGGTACAACTATTATCCAACTACAGAAAAACACATCCAAACAAGACGCTGTGCCAAGGCACAGCACACCCGTCCCCGGCAGTCATTTTAGTGCTGACGTATTAACACAACAGGTTATCGAGTCAAAGATATCAAATTTGGAGTAAATCGGGCGAAAAATGACGATTTGAAGCCCAATTGCTCCTCGTATAGCTAACTGGTGGGTGAGCCACCTGAAGTAATGGGGCATGTTATGGAATGCAGGTTTAAGAGATACACCTTTAGACTTTGGTTTCATGTCGATATGAACAATTTGAAAGGGGTTATAGCGAAAAAAATACTTTTTGTTTTACTTTTAGTTTTGCATATTGGGGGGCCTACAGCCTAGGCCTTGGCACAGTTTGGCCCAGAATTTAGTAAGGTAGTCAGCAAATCACGGGCCATCATCTTCATCTCTGTAATTTTAGTCAAAATCGCGCTGGTAGTTTTCGCGTAAAGTTGTCAACAGATAGACAAACAAACAAACAAATAGACAAACCAAGTGAAAACAATACCCGGCTAAATAAATAATAGCTACAACTTTTGTATTAATAAAACAAATCCAGAATAAGGGAAAAAAATAATAAAATACATACCCAAGATTATTATTTTTATTTCCTTATTATCAATTCATTCCCTTTATGTGCAAATTTGCATCGTTCTACAAAGCTTCCTTGGAGTGCTTTAGCTTGTAAGGAATAGCCTCTACTTGTTTATTTATACAGCTGTTTGCCAAAGGATACCGTATGCAGGTGATCTGCTCTCCATTTGTCTAACCCCCTCAGACTCACATAGCTCACTTGCAGCTGGGTATAATTGTCTGACTTTGCTGGAATAAAACAGTAGAGTTGTTCTCATAAAGAAACGGCTAACTATAAAACATTAATTCATTCAGGCTCCTGTGACTCACTTCTATCTCAATATTATAATCTGACGTCAGCTTAAATACAGTACTTGAGTTCCTCCGTAGAATGATAAAAAATGAGATGTTAATGATAATAGTATTAACTCTGGCACTGTCCTATTACACACTCATGATAAAAAATGAGATGTTAATGATAATAGTATTAACTCTGGCACTGTCCTATTACACACTCATCTGAATAAAATCATTGGTGTTAGGCGGAATAGAAGACTATTGCTGTCCAAGTGATGAGTGGCTTAACAATGTATAAATCTTTCTAAATGCCAAGTCAAAACAGGTGTTATCAATTTAAATTTTGTTACAGGTTCTTGCCGGTTATAATATTTGTCTATGGGAAATCTTTACAACTTAGAGAATTAAAACTATTTTGATGACTCATTCCTGGGTCACAACACACGTTAAAATGTTATTTTGGCCTACACCCGGTAATATTATCTAGTTCAGAACGTTTGTACTCCTTAGTGGGTTAATATGAAGGCTGGATCACCTACTAAAACCATAAGGTCGGTAAGTCAGTGAATTTGCATATCTCTCTCTCTCTCTCTCTCTCTGTCTGTCTGTCTCTCTCTCTCTCTCTCTCTCATCTGTTGTATTTTTCCAACATTCTTTCCTCCTGTATACCTCACTTTTTCCTCCTTACCATAAGAAAAGATAGAATTACTTAGGGTGACACAGAAGTATACAAGAACAAAGATTACACAGATTTATACGGTCTTAAATTAGTAGTTCAATACTAAAGTTATTTGAGAGATAAACATAAACCCACTCAGAACAATACCCTTACGTCACCCATACACTACAACATCCTTATGCATCTCACAAACCACAGAACACTTACCCCACCCACACATACAAAACCCTCACTCACCTCATACACATCACACTTTCACCACAGACACACATTCGCATATTCTTACCCCATCCACATAGTCACAGTCTCACCCCATCCATGCAGCCACACACAACACTGACACACTCCTATTGAACCTTACCTACACTACCACACTCTCACCCCACACTGCCCTACCTTCATACACACTATCACACCCTTCTCATAACCATACTCTCATGCAAAACAAATCACAGCGTAACTTACTACGTACTCGACATCCGAAATTCCGAACCTAATGCAATACTGCGTCAGCTGATGTAATCGTAACTTTTCTGTTGGATTTTTGACGTAAGTATCATCGTCGTCCTAGTAACAGGACCAGGAGAGATCTAAAGCTCGGACTTTCGATTTCGTTATTATGAATCAGAAAAGTAAATCATGGGTAAAATATCATCCTTCCTCTTCTTGTATGGCTTCAGGCTCATCTGGACGCGAACTCAGAGCACTGCAGACTGAAGCTGCTCTCCTTAACCAGTCCACCAACCCCATTTGTGGGGGATAAGGAGGTAGTTGCATAAGGAGGGAGCTGCATAAACTCCCGGTTCTGTCTGTGCCGCCATGCGAAAGCGTCTTTTTTTCAGCATCCCCTCTCCTTCTCGTCTCGTGGGATATACGGCACAACATTATCATACAGTATAAATACGAGTACTAAATTTACATCTCCAGACCAGTACAAAGAGAAGGAGGTATCCAGCCCTCTAAGCACTTAAAGTCTCGTATCTCTGTTTTCTTTTACACTCAAGGAGTTTGTTCTCTCTCTCTCTCTCTCTCTCTCTCTCTCTCTCTCTCTCTCTCTCTCCTGCGACATTTTCATGTTCATATAAAGTTTGTCTGTTCACAACCAAAAATGAAACTATGATTTAGGAACACTAGAACTTAACTAGTACACTCACTCTCAGAAAGTTGTCTATTTATGGAAATGATGGTCATGTAGGGCAATAGGTCAAGACAAATGTGATAAGTAGAGCAAAAGTCAGAATAATATTGTTAATCGCTATTGTAAGTTATGCACATCTTCAAATCTTTAAAGAACCTTCCTCCACATTCTCATTTCACACACACACACACACACACACACACACACACACACACACACACACACACACACACACATACACACACTCACACACACACACACACACACACACACACACACACACACACACACACACACACACACACACACATTGCTCTAGCTCTAAAACACTTTTCGTACTTACACACATACAAGTATTCAATCCCTCATGAACATGTATTACACGTACACATTCACCTAATTTTACACCGCCCACGAACACATATTAAAATGCACCGTGTGCAACCTTACGCCTTCCCCAGAAACATGCACACATTATGCACTTCTTCCTGATCCCCTCTTCTCTGTCATCAAAATACGATCAATATATACATCTTTCCATTGCTATTTCACCATCTTCGTCTATCCCTTGCCTCCTCTCTCCCTGTTTTTTTTTTTTTCCTCTAAATCAAATTGGCCTTATATCCAGTGGCGGGAGGAGGAAAGGGGAAAGGCTAGAGGGGGTGGCGGAAAGGGAAAGGGGGAATGAAGAGAAGGGAAAACGGAGAGGAATGTAGAAATGGTAGAATTTCTCTTTTCTTCTCTTTCACAGAACTCGATTTTCAGTCCGGTCAGACTCCTAAACATGTTATTGTTGTCCCCCTCCACCCAACAGTACAATGGGAACTTGCACTTAACATTTACTGGTGCAGGTTGTATTACAGTAGGATGTATTGTACACCCACGAGTAAAAGTTCGCCGACAGTCCCTGCCAGTCATATGTTTCCAAACGTAGCCCACAGAGGGCGTAGCGCTCGTCCACCACAGTAAGGGGGAAGGGAGAAGACGGATAATGGGGAGGGGGAGGAAGGCAACGAGATAGGAGGGAGAGGGAGACAAGAAGACAGGGGAGGGAGAGAGTGTGGCAATGGTAGATGCCACATATCGGGTGTTTCTTGTTATTATTATTATTATTATTATTATTATTATTATGTATGGCATAAGTATAAGAAAGAGGGAGGTAGTTCAGTGTTAACCCTTAGAAAACGGCTGACTTCTTTTGTATATTTTCTGACTAATTCTACACGATTTTTCTTGTGTGACGGAAGCACTAGTGATGGCCAAAGGCTAAAGGTTTGATGAAGTCTAGCAACCCATAAACAACGGTTTGAATTTGATCCAGACGATCAAAGACGCCACAAGGAAATTCCCATCGTCTAAGAGTTAAGGAAGTAAATTAAACATACCAGGTGATGTAAAGGTAGACTGCGAGGTAGAAGGACGTAAACTAAGAGGCAAGGAGAGAGAGAGAGAGAGAGAGAGAGGGGGGGGGACAAGGAGCTAGCAAGTGAAGCACGTAAAGGGCAATCCTAGTTGCCACTCCGACTGAAGGGGATTGGTTGACCACTTTGCCGTATGGCAACGCCATTGGTCGAACAGAGATGGTATATTGTCAAGCATTAGTAATGGAAAAAAGCAACATTGACCCTGTCTTTTGACTATCAAAATAATAAGGATTATTAAGTTTAATAACTTTTAAAGTAATTATCATAAGTTTATTTATCAGCTTCCTTCATTTATTAGGTATGTAATTATATGATTCTCAAATACTTACCACTAAGCTAGGCATTGCCCTGTACGTGTTTCATTTGCTAACCTCTCGATCCCCCCCCCCTCTCTCTTTCTCTCCCTCTCTCTCTCTCTCTCTCCTTGCCTTTTAGTTTACGTCCTTCTACCTCAGAGTCTACCTTCTCATCACCTGACACGAATAGATGTATTTCTTACTTCGTTAACCCTTAGACGATGGGAATTTCCTTGTGGCGTCTTTCATCGTCTGGATCAAACTCAAACCGTTGTTTTTGGGTTGCTAGACTTATCAAACCTTTAACCTTTGGACATCACATCACACAAGAATAATCGTCTAGAATTAGTTATAAGAAATACAAAAGTCAGCCGTTTTCTAAGGACTAAAGCGGGATTACGTCCTTCGTTCTTATACTAATGTCATACATAATAATAATAATAATAATAATAATAATAATAACAATAATAATTATGTGGGGGTTTGGTGGTAGGTGGGGCGCTCACCATCCACTCATTCGATGCAGTGCTGCTCTCGGGTGTCTGTCCTTTCCTCTCCTCCTTCCTTATTTACTTCCTTCCTCTTCTGTCTTTCTTTACTTCATTCTTTCCTCATCCTTCTGCCTACGGGTGACTTTACACTCCCTCTTCTGTCTTTCTTTCCTTCATTCTTTCCTCTTCTTTCTGCCTATAGGTGACTCTACACTGAGTGACAAGCAAAATGGTTTCCTGTACACCAGGAAACTATTTACTGCACTGGGTGGTAACTATATAACCAAATTATGGCGCCGGGTGGTTAAGTGATTACGGTGCTCCAGTCGGACTGAGCCGGTGAAGGTTTATATCCAAGGGATGGTTGGGATTTATTGCTCTTGTTATGCCACTCAGGGATGAGTGAGTCTGGTCACTTTCATCTTAAATGTCAGGACCAACCTGCCTAGTCCCGGGCTTCTACGCTCCTCATGGGGCAACGTAGGAGTGGATGATGGATGAATGGATGAACAGTACTACTACTACTACTACTACTACTTATTGTTATTATTATTATTATTATTATAAAAATATTAGTAATAATCATAAACACCCGGTATATGACATCTACCATCGCCACACTCTCTCCCTCCCTGTTTTCTTGCCTCCCTCTCCCTCCCGTCTCGTTGCCTCCCCCCCCCCCTCCCTCTCTCCGTGTCCTCCCTTCCCTCTTACTCTGGTGGACGAACGCTGCGCCCTCTATGGGCTATGTTTGGGAAGAAATCCCTGGCTGGGACTGTCGGCGAACTTTTGCTCGTGGTGTACAATTCGAACTTAAGGGGTATGTATAACCTTTAATAATTTCTTCCCTGGAATGTTTTCCCAATTTGAATTCAGTCTTTCGGTAGGAAGAAGAATAAGTGCTCAGTGCAATACCCGCACTTTACAATCGGGCAAAAGGCCGGTATACACCAGCAGTTGGTATTTTGATTCTGGAGTTTGGTAATGAAAAACAAAAAGGTTGAATAAAATCTTATAGCCGTGATGAAATTAATATTACTAAGATTTAACAATAGCCTACTCAGCCCTGCATTATCTCTCAACATACGTCAGGTTTCATTTTTTCGGGATTTATCATGGAAAGATCTTATTAGTTCTCTTGAAAAATCCTCTTCCAAAAGATTAGGTGTGCCAAGCCTACTCATGCCTTCCTTACCCCTGCACAACTGTTCGCTTTATACAGCGGTTTAGTCGGCCCTGTATATATTACTGCTCTCATGTGTGGGGGTGCTCTCCACATTGATCTCTATTTATCAAGGTAGAGACATGGGGTTCTCATTAACTTCCTTCCTATTACTGACTCCCTTCAACCTCTGTCTTTCGCCGCGCCAATGCATCTTTATCTCATTTCTTTCACTGCTCTTCTGAAGTGTCAGCTTGCATCCCTCCTCCATTACGGAGGACGTATAACACTCGCCTGGGAGCAATCTGTTATCCCTTTTTCTGTCCAAATCTCTATTGCAAAAGCTAACCGATACTCCCAGTCCTTCATATATGCAACCAGCGAACTCTAGATCTGTTTCCTTTTTTTTTTTTGTTTCCTTTTTTCTTCTGCTTAGGACTTCTAATCATTTAAACGCAACATGTCCAGGGCTCTCGAAGTGAATTGGTCTTGAACTTGGCCTTTTTTTTTTTCTTGGAGGGAACAACCTTACGGACTTCTTCCCTCTTGGTTCCTTTTTCCCTGCATTTAAAAATTCTCGTTCCTGAGCCACTGTTCCTAAAGACAGCTGATGAGCAACTCGCTTGGACACGACAGGGCCGGCTGGTCGTGTGGAAGGACCTTAAGTCTTGTGTCCATGGCCTTTGACTGATTTTTCTGACAACTGAATTGCTTCATCCTTGCCCGACCCTCAACCCATCTACCAAACTTTGTTAAAGTTGGATAAAAATGTTGAAACTAACCTTACCTTGTGACCTTTCCCTTTGACATATTGTTCTGAAAATAGAATTATTAGATCCCCGATTAACCTTAATTCGTTTCATAAAGTTTGCTTCAAATCTAACCAAATTCATCTGTGATAGGGGAACAAACCTTTGGCCTCGCCCTTGACCTCTGCCTTTGACCGATTGTTCTCAAAACTGAATCACTTTACCTTTTCCTGCCCATCAAACCTTCGACCAACTTTGGTCAGAATCAAATCAAAACTGTTAGAGTTGGCTTCAGCCTTGTTTACTGATCAATGAGCATTTTCCTACCATAAATCAGTCATCTGCTTCCCTTATGGTCGCCAATCGTTATGCAAGAATTGGTGCAGTTTCATCGAATAATTCATTCATTATTGCGCTAATTTTCAGAATGACAGAAGGAGGGACAAACAGACAGTAATGGCAGAAACGTAAAAAGGGAAATAAATTGAAATATAATTCACACAAATTTTTGAATATTGTAAAGAACCGAGATTTGCCAGTTAGGTGCCGAGATGTCTCTCGACGTTTCACGATGTTTACGGTGGTTTTGGTACAAGGCAGAGTTGCCAGTTTGCCTGCTGTTTGTGAGCGTAGTTGTTTCGTAAGTTATATATTAATTTTTGTGCTCTTTTTCTCTATAATGTTTTATTTAAGTGATTGCTTGTTAAATTATGTAATTTAAGTTCGTATGGTGAATGATTTAGAGTGTTGTGTAATATAGGAAAACTCTAGCATGTTTAGGCTGACCATAGGAAGAACAACTCACTGGGCAACGTCCTTCCTGTACTGAACTACTGCTGTTGGAGTTTGTGGCAGTGTGGGACGAGGATGTAACACTGGTGTCAGGAGTGGGATAATTTCAGTGCTGCAGTGAGTCTAACTATCGACATGGAAGCAGAAGGTGTGAAAACAAGATCTCGAGCTGGGCAGGAGGAAATTTCGCTGGCGACAATCGTGAAGCTAATACAGGCACAAAATAAAGAGCTCAGAAACGAATTTAAAGAACTGTTACAAGAACAATTACAGGAAGAGAAGAAAGAACGCAAAGAACAATTACAAGCACAAAGTGTCCAATTACAAGCATAGAATGAAGGACTACAGGCCCAAAGTGAAAACCAGAAAGAGCTCAGGAACGAAATCAAACAATCACAAGCAGAGTGAACAACTAGAGGCACAACGTGAAGAACAAAAAGAACGTTATGAACAACTTCAAGAGGCATTACAGGAGCAACAGAGAGAATTACAACTGAGGATGCAAGGACAACTGGATGCTTTCATGGGGGAAATGAAGGAAGAACAGGAACAATTGAAGGAAGAGGTATACGCTGAGCTATGGCAGCAGAAGTATGCAGTAAGCAATAATGTGACTGAGTGCAAACATCATGTAGATGACAACTGAAGTCAATTAGTGAGGAAATAGTGACGGAGTGCAAATAGCATGTGGACAACCAGCTGAGGATTAGTGAGAGAATAGTGATGTAGTGAAGACAGCATGTAGATAACCAATTGAAGCATGTTTTTTTTTATGCGAGGAAGAAGGAACAAAAGGCCATGAGCCCGCAATAACAGTTCCCTCCAAGAGAAAAACAAAATACAAGAGAGAGCCAAAGTCAAGATGTGATCATATCGAGATGCCTGGACACACTGTGTTTGAAAGACTGGAGTTCATAGGAAGCAGGAAATACAGACAGAGGGAGACAGTTCCAGAGTTGACCTGTTGCATGAATGAAGGACTGGGAGTAAAGGCTAACTCATGCATTAGAGAGTTGGACAAAAAAAGAATGAGAGTCTGCTGCTAGACGGGTGCTACGCGCCCGTTGCAGAGGTGGAGAAATGCATGCAGACAGTTCAGAGGAGCAGTGACCTTTGAAGTAGCGATAGAAAAGAGATAAAGATGCAACAGTGCGGCAAAGAAACAGAAGATGAAGAGAGTCAGTAAGAGGAGGAGAAATAATGAGACAAAAAGCCTTTGACTCCACCCTATTGAGAGGAGCTATATGTGGGGAGCCTCCCCACACATGAGAGTTGTACTCCACACAGGGGCGGATAAAACCCCTGTATAGAGTCAACAATTGTGCAGGGTAAAGAAGGAACGGAGTCGGCTTAGCACACCTAATCTCTTGGAAGCAAATTTTACAAGAGATGTAATATGATCTTTCCAAGATAAGTCCCGAGTAAATGAAACCCAAGCATGTTTAAGGATGATGCGGGATTAAGCTGAATATTATCAAACATTAGTGGGTATACCTGTGGAAGATTTTGTCAGGTTGATAGGTGTAAGAACTGAGTCATAGATGCATTAAAAACAACCAGATTATTTTTACCCCAGTCAGAAATACGAACCAAGTCAGACATTAGGTGTGCCATAGCCTCATCCCTTGTTTGTTGAAGTAACTGCTGGGATGGACGTTGCGGGAACCAAATGGAAAGGTGAAGGGTGGAGTCATCAGAGTATGAGTGGATAAGGTTAGACATACAGCATAGGAGGTCATTGATTAATAAAAGCAAGAGAGTTGGTGATAGGACAGAGCCCTGGAGAACACCACTGTTGATAGATCTAGGAGAAGAACGATGGCCGTCTACAACAGTGGCTACAGAACGACCAGAAAGAAAGCTAGCGATGAAGGCACAGATAGAAGGATAGAAACCATAGGAGGGCAGTTTGGAAATTAAAGATTTATGCTAGACTTGATGGAAAGCCTTTGAGATGTCAAGTGCAATGGCAAAGCTTTCGTCAAAGTCCTGAAAGGAGGATGACCAGGAGTCTGAAAGGTAGATGAGAAGATCACCATTGGAGCATCCCTGATGGAACCAATACTAACGATCAGAGAGAAGGTTGTGATAGAAAAGTTGCCTTAAAATTTTTCTATTAAGAATTGACTCGAAAAATTTTGAAATACAGGATGTTAAAGCAATTGGACGATAGTTAGAGGGTTGGGAATGGTCACCCTTCTTTGGGACTGGCTGAATGAGAGCAAACTTCCAGCAAGAAGGAAAGGTACAAGTTCATAGGCAAAGGCTAAAGAGTTTACCTAGGCAGGATGTAAGCACAGAAGCACAGTTCTTGAGGACAACAGGAGGGACTCCATCAGGCGCATATGCCTTGTTAGTATTAAGGCCAGTGATGGCAGAAAATACATCAGCTGAAGAAATTTTAATGTCAGCCATGAGGAAGTCAGAGGGGGGAAGTGATGGAGGAACAGCACCGGTATCATCTGTGGTGGAATTAGAGGAGAAAGTCTGAGCAAAGAGATCTGCTTTATCAGATGAAGAAATACCTACAGAACCATCAGAGTAGAAAAGAGGAGAGAAGGATGATGAGGTAAAGTTGTTAGAAAGGTTTTTGGCAAAGCGCCAGAAGGAGCGGGAAGAATTCGAGTTGGAGAGTTGAGAGCATTTAGTACAGATGAAATTATTTTTAGCACAGCTAAGAACAGACTTAGCACGATTCTGGGCAGAAACGTAAAGATGATGTGACTTGGGGGTGGGTTGGCTCTGATACCTTTTGTAGGCCCTCTCCTTGTTTTGGACAGCATTAGAATAAGCGTGATTAAACCAAGGCTTTCCTGCGTTAGACAAAGGATATGAGAAAGGAATGTATGCTTCCATGCCCGAAAAAATAACCTCCGTAATGCGTAAGGCACACTCAGATGGCTCCCAGCCATGGAAGCAATAATCATTCCAGGGAAAATCAAAGAAGTACTGCCTGAGGACCTCCCAATCAGCAGCTCCAAAGTGCCACAGACGACGTTTCTTTGGAGGGTCCACAGGCTGTACTGGAGTGATAGGACAGGTTAATGTGATAAGGTTGTGATTGGAGGAGCGCAAAGGAGAGAAATGATTGACAGTGTAAGCAGAAGGATTAGCTGTAAGGGAGAGGTCATATATGTTGGAGCTCTCTCCAAGGCAGTCTGGAATATGGGTAGGGTGCTGTACAAGCTGCTCTAGGTCATTAAGGATAGAAAAGATGTAGGCTTGTTCACCAGGTGGATCAGTGAAAGGAGAGGAGAGCCAAAGGTGGTGGTGAACATTGAAATCTCCTAAAATGGAGATTTCAGAGAAAGAAGAAATGGATAGAATGTGTTCCATCGTAGAAGTATGATAGTCGAAGAATTTTTGATAGTAAGGAGAATTAGGGGATAAGTAAACAGCACTGATATATTTAGTCAGAGAATGACAGGAAAGCCAAAGCCCGAGTGTAGAGGATTCAGAGGAATCGAGTTCTGGAACAGGAGAGCAAGATAAGTCATTGCGTATATAAACACAACATCCACCTTTGGCTTTGAAATGAGTATAGAGGAAGTAGGAGGATACAGAAAGGGGTTTGCTGTCAGTTTCCTCAGACAGCTGAGTCTCAGTTAGAAAGAGAAGGTGAGGTTTAGAGGAGGAGAGGTGGTGCTCAATAGGGCGAAAGTTAGAGGAAAGTCCGTGAATGTTGCAGAAATGAAGAAGCGAATCAGACAGTTGACCATGTGAAGATAATTATTGAGAAAATTGAGGCTGTAGAGAAATATTGCACTGCTGAGCCTCAGCTTAGTGCACAGAGAAAGGATTGGACAGTGTGTGGTGAATCTTGACGGATCCCAAGCATCTAAAGGTAGCATTACAGGGTTGAATAGTCGGAATGTAGGAGATTTAAGTCCTGGCCTTAATTATGGTGCCCCAGTTTTTAGGCCCAAAACCATTGAAGTGCATGGCTATAATGGGGGTCCAGTTAAAAAGAAACCTCAGGAATCTGATAGTACAGTATCTTGGGAAGCTTACCGTGCACAGTTTGAGTTACATGCGGATCAGTATGGTTGGGATGATAGGCAGAGGTTAGTGCAGCTTGGTATTAGCCTTAAGGGTGCCACAATGAAAATTCTGGGCCAGATGTCAGTCATGGAGAGGAACAGTTGTCAGTCCGTAGCAGAAGTGCTGGAACATAGATATGGAACCATGCATCAGACTGAGGCTTACAAAGCAAGATTCTGGAGCAATGTACGGGTTCGAAGAGAATCCCTACAGCAGCTTGTTCATGACCTGGAGAGTATGGCATACAAGGTGTACCCTGGAGCAGCATCTAATCTGTTGGCTATTCCACTGAGGGACCAGTTTACTGATACCCTAGAGAGCGCAGAGTTGAAAGTTCAAGTGAAGCAGGCACAACGCAGAACCATGCAAGGAGCACTAGCCAGGGTTCTAGAATTTGAGTCCTATGTCAGGTCCAGTACATCTACCTTTCAGGCAGGTTATAGTGCAGGATTCAAGGCAAGAAAGGGGCAGGTATGTGAAAAGGAAAAATTTGAGGGAAGTTGCTGGTACTGTGAAAAGCCAGGACAGAGAAAAGAGGACTGCCACAAGTGGAAGAGGGAGCAGGAGAACACCGGAGGAGGCTGCTGGTTCGGCGGGAAGTCGGGGCACAAGAAGGAAGATTGTCATGAATGGAAAAAGGAACAAGAACAGAGCAGTGTAAGGAAATCTTCAGCTGTAACAAAAGCATGTTGGACATGCAGTGAGGTGGGACACTTCAGTCCCGAGTGTCCAAAGAAGAAAAAGGATGATAAGAAGAAGCTTGCAGAAGACCAGAAAGAAGCGGGAAACTAGTGGAGGCTGTTGTGAAGGGGCAACCACCAGCCAACTCTTCCCATGTAGCCCCACCACTGTGAAAATGCAAGAGGATGGCAATCGATAGTGTGCAAATGGACGGAAGGATAGATGGAAAGAAGCGTTCCCTGGTGATTGATTCGGCCTCAGAGCAGACTTTTGTGAGACCTGATGTGTTACATCATCGGTATCTACCTGAGTCATCAGAACAACTGTGTGGCATAACTGGGCACTTTGGAGAACTGAGGGGACCCCTGGATGTCCTGATTGAAGTGGCAGGGCAAGAGGCTATTCAACTAGTCTATGTGGCTGACATGGAGGATCCTTGCCTTCAGGGTCTGAACTTCTTTATGTCCATGGGATGTGAGCTGGACTTCTGCTCCATAAAGATGAAGGTTTGGGGAAGGTCGGTTCCCACCACAGCAGAGAAACGTACTAGTCCTGGTGGCGGGGTGAGGGTGCTCTGTATCACAGTGATACCCACAAAATCAGAACTGTTCCTCCAGTGTAAGGTGAGTGGGTCTTTTGACAGCTGTATAGGGATAGTGGAGCCTGATGTATGGTGCAAGACGAAGGCCAGGGTGGTGGTGGGGAGAATGCTGGTGGAAACAGGTGCAGATGAAGTGCCGGTTGTGGTGGCCAATTTCTCTTGTGAGCCACAGAAGATCAACGAGGGGGAAATTGTGGGACTGTGCCAGGTTGTGGAACCTGAGTGGCATCGGAGGAAGGCCTGTAAAAGAAGCATAGTCAAGGAAGACAGGTACATGCCAGACCACCTACAAAACCTCTTCTCAAGGAGTTGTCAATGTCTGGATGGTTCACAAGTGGTAAAGTTGAGGCAGCTGCTGATGGAATTTGCTGATGTCTTTTTGTCTTTTTCACGGGAGTCCTAGACGTGAAGTGCACTGATCTGGTGGTGCATAATATAGACACCGGGGATCACCGCCCGATTAAACAGCCAGCAAGGAGGATGGCACCAGCCCAACGGCAAGAAATAGAGAAGGTGATGTAGAATCTCCATAGTCAAGGAGTAGTAGAAAAGTTCAGTAGTCCTTGGGCATCAACGGTTGTTCTGGTGAGGAAAAAGAATGGCTCAGTAAGGTGCTGTATAGACTATCGAGCCCTGAATGAAGTGACAGTGAAGGATGCATACCCCTTGCCAAGAACTGATGACACCCTGGATGCACTGTCAGGTGCTAAGTGGTTCTCCACCCTAGACATGATGCCAGGATACCACCAGGTCAAGGTTGCCGAGAAGGACAAAGAGGAGACAGCCTTTATGGCAGTTTAAAGTGATGCCATTTGGCCTATGCAATGTCCCACCTACTTTTGAATGCCTCATGGACCGTGTACTTGAAGGCCTGCACCGGCAGACTGCTCTGATCTATCTGGACGATGTAATTGTGTTTGGACAGACTTTCGACCAGGAACTGGGGAGGTTGTCAGAGGTGCTGAACAGGATCCGCGCAGCGCACCTCAAGCTGAACCCCAAGAAATGCTACTTGTTTCAAAAGGAAGTAGAGTACCTGGGACACATTGTAGGTGAAAACGGCATCCATACTGACCCAGAGAAGGTGGCAGCTGTGGAAAACTGGCCACTTCCAACCTGTGTGAGGGAGCTACGGAGTTTCCTGGGCTTGTGAACCTACTATTGGCATTTTGTCAAAGACTTTGCAATGATGGCTGCACTTCTTCACAGGCTGTTGGGGAAAAGGCAGAAGTACGCATGGACGGCAGAGACTCAGAAAGCCTTTGATGAACTCAAGCATGCATTGGCAAGCTCTCCAGTATTGCCGTTCCCAGACCAGAATCAGCCATTTATCTTGGACTGTGATGCTAGTGACCATGGTATTGGTGGAGTCCTGTCACAGAAGAAGGATGACAAGGAGTATGTGGTTGCGTGTTACAGAAAGCTCAGCCCACCAGAACTACTGTGTGACCCAAAGGAGCTCTTGGCAGTGATGAAGAGCCTTGATTTCTTCCATCCCTACCTGTATGGGTCAAACTTCATCATCAGGACAGACCATGCGGCACTCAAGTGGCTGAAAACACTAATGAATCCAGAAGGACAACTGGCACACTGGCTCAAGAAGCTAGACCAGCACAATTATGATGTGAAACACTATCCTGGGTAGGTACATGGCAATGTTGACAGCCTGAGTCGTTCGCCTTGTGATCCGGAGTGCCGGCAGTGTAGTAAAAAGGAAGATCATGGTAAGAAATGCAGCCGTAGTGCAATGACAGGGCCAGCATTAGATGAAGACCTGAAGAGGATGCAGATGGAGGATGCAGATTTACAACCAGTGCTAGAGTGGCTGCAGCAGAGTACAGTGCCACCATCTTGGGAAGAAGTTTCCAGGTTAAGCCCTGCGACCAAGAGCTACTGGAGTCAGTGGGACCTTCTTCACTTGAACAATGGGCTACTGGAGCATCAGTGGAAGACACCCGACGGCCTCAGCAAGTATTGGCAACTGGTGGTTCCGAAGAAGATGAGGTCTGAGATCCTGGATGAGTCCCATATCCAAATCACTAGGGGACACCTGGGAGTGAAGAAAACTCTTAAGCCAGCTGCGACAGAGGTTCTACTGGATCGGTATGCGTCAGGATGTTGAGAAGTGGTGTCGGGCCTGTGATGTGTGCTGTGCCAAGAAGGGACCCAAGAAACATGGTTGCACCCCTCTCCAGCTGTACCAAGTGGGTGCACCAATGGAAAGAGTCGCAGTGGACATTGCCGGATCTTTGCCACTCACTGAGAGAGGAAACCGGTAGATATGTGTCACCATGGACTACTTCACAAAGTGGCCAGAAGCCTATGCTATCCCTAATCAAGAGCCTGCGATTGTTTCTCAAGTGTTGGTTGATCAGTTTTTCTGTTGTTTGGGGATACCACAAGAGTTACATTCAGACCAGGGTAGAAACTTCGAGTTTGTTGTGTTCCATGAATGCTGCAAGTTATTGGGATCAAGAAGACCAGGATTACCCCACTAAGGCCACAGTCAGATGGTATGGTGGAGAAAATCAATTGGACCCTGGGACAAGAACTGGCCAAGTACTGCACTGATGGACAAACAGAGTGGGGCCAGAAGTTACCTGCGTTGCTGATGGCATATCGGTCTGCATTCCATGAGTTTACTGGCTACACCCCTGCAAAACTGATGTTTGGCCATGAGTTATGTTTACCCATTGACTTGTTAATGGGAAGACCACCTGCTAAAGAGCTGCCTACAGACACCTCCGGCTATGCGAAACACCTTCAGGAAAGGCTTGCTGAGGTACATCATCAAGTGTGAGGAGCCCTCAAGTTTTCAAGAGAAGTGATGAAGTGCAAGTATGATGTCCAGGCAAATGAAGTGAGCTTCAAGGATGGTGACCAAGTCTGGTTATACAATCCTTAGCGTAACAAGGGACAGTCACCGAAGCTGCAGAGCTCGTGGTTTGGGGCTTACATTGTGTTGGATCGCCTATCAGACGTAACGTATCAGATTCAGGGAGGCAGGAAACCTCGCCCAAAGGTGGTACACGTGAATCGTCTGTGGCAGTACCATGGGCCAGGACAGTACAGCTGGGACATCTCCGAGGAACTGTGCTCACCCACAGCCGAGGATGTTGAGGAGGACCAAGGAGTTGAAGTGCAAGAGGATGGTGACAGTTCCCCAAGAGAAGAAGCAAATCAAGAAGAGGACCAAACCTTCCTGGAGGAGTGGACTGTGTGGAGGAGCAAGGACATCATCAGTAGCGGAATAGAAGAGGACCTGATAAGTTGATGGATTATTTTGTGGATAGTTAGATGTTTCATTAAGATTAAGGTTTGTGTTTGAATACAGTACACTGTGTAGGTTTGTCGGGACGACAAAGAACTAGGGAGGGGGTAGTGTTGAGAAGCAAGATTTGCCAGTTAGGTGCCGAGATGTCTCTCGACGTTTCACGATGTTTACAGTGTTTTCTGTACGAGTCAGAGTTGCCAGTTTGCCTGCTGTTTGTGAGCGTAGTTGTTTCGTAAGTGATGCAATAATTTTTGTGCTCCTTTTCTTTATAATGTTTTATATAAGTGATTGCTTGTCAAATTGTGTAATTTAAGTTCGCATGGTAAATGATTTACAGTGTTATGTAATGTAGGAAAACTCAAGCATGTTTTGATGTCCCTTAGTTGGTAACTGTTGTTGCTAGGGGCAAGTACAAGACCAGGGTTCCAGAATTGTGGAGAAGTAGATGATTCTCGAACAATGCAAGATTATATAAGGATCGATAGGAGACTAGAACGAGTTCAGTTGGTTTTCGGTTCAGTTTGAGTGAAATTCAGTCGGTTTTGGTTTTTGAAATGTTGCTGGCAAGCATTGAGTGTAATAATTGTCAGTGATTATTATTTTCGATACTTTTGAAAAACTGTGAAGTGTTGTCAAGCAATAAGTGTAATAACTGCGAAGTCTTGTTAAACATTAAATGCAACTTCAATCAGTAGTGTGTATAGCTCCAGTGCTTGTGAGAACAGTGAAGAGAAGTTGGAAAGCATTAAGTGGAATTATTTGGAAAATAAAGACTGAACTTTAAGGAGCCAGTGTTTATTTTCGCCTCAGCTGATCTTGTACACTATACTCCTTAAGGCTGACCATAGGAAGAACAACTCACTGGGCAACGTCTTTCCTGTACTGAACTACTGTTGCTGGAGTTTGTGGAAGTGTGGGACGGGGACGTAACAATATGATACGATACACTCAATACTCTAAATCCCAAAAATACCACGCTAAAGGAGGCCATTAAAAAATTCTGAATGTATAGGAGTAGGGGTATATCGTCAGGTGCAACGATATTGGGGGTGGATGTGTAGTAACAAGAGGTAGGTAACAGTAAAATATGACAACAAATATATTATACATGATGTGAAATACATCTGTTTATATGTGGGTAAGGCGCAAAACCTCCTGAAATCTTGATATTATATTCATTATTAATGGATATAATGGATTTGATGAGACTACTCCCTCGCACAAAACATGACGAGCCTGTTACTAACGGTACGCGTGACTGCCATGTCCATCATTCATGCATTTGGAAATTCACAAAACATAGTAAATATTCTAACTCTGGTGTTGATTTAAGGATCTTGCGTGCTTCTGCTTATTATTAAACAGTCTGTGAGAGCTCAGAAGAGAGTGGGGTGGGGGTCAAAGTTGTGCTACATAATATTTTTGGGGCGGTTGGTCTGGTGCTACCAAAGTGTAGAGACTCAAACATTGTGTTCATACGCAGCTTACTCCGCCCCCATAATATGGCTTCTACTTTTCTTTGTGTCTACGTCACTTGGAAACTGATTCTACACCCCCCCCCGTCTTTCTCTCTCTCTCTCTCTCTCTCTCTCTCTCTCGTGACATTCCGCCTTAATCGTTTGTCTATTTATTTATGATTATCTTTAAATATTTGGGAATATGTTTAAATATTCAATCTCCAAAGCTTGTCGGAAAAAGTTACTAGCCATGTAATATTTTATGGATTGTAGAACAGACAATACAATGAATTGCAGTACGTTCTATAAGAAAACACCTGACAACTATTACCACTAATGATACCTTGTGTGAATGTCAGGAAACCTTAGTGTGCAATTATTTACGATACCAAAATTGTGTGTGTGTGTGTGTGTGTGTGTGTGTGTGTGTGTGTGTGTGTGTGTGTGTGTGTGTGTGTGAGAGAGAGAGAGAGAGAGAGAGAGAGAGGCCGCATTTGTGGGTATTTACCATGGTAAGTTTCAGGGCAATACCTCTCTCTCTCTCTCTCTCTGTAACTTCCTAACATTTCTGCTTTATCGGTCGGTATTTTCAAGGGTATGAATTAAATTAAAGTTGTTACAAGAATTATTGTCAAATACATAGGCTAGGTCGGTAGCATTAATATTTTTTTGCATTCACCACTTGTTTCGTCATACCAAACCGCGTCACTCATATTACAGTGAATCTCACCATTTCATCATGGAAATCGTATAAATAATTGTATGGTAAATGAAAGTATAGTTATTGTGCACTGATAATGCCCTAGAGGTACGCTTGGGTCTACATTCATTTATTTAGCCTGTTACAAACACCACTTGGGTTCTTGGTGATAATGATTTGCCTAGTGACAGGAAAATCCTTTCAGTATCTTGCATGAACATTTGATGCTCATAACTGAACATAAATCCCCAAATAATTATTAATCTTACTGTAGTCAGTTATTTTTCACCTTAAAACTATTCACTCACTACATAGCTACTGTACCTTGTTGTTTAGTGGGCAGATTTTGATCAGGGACTGCTCCTGACTTTAGCAGTCTTCCTCTGGTTGGTGGTGGTGTCCTCAGCAACTCGCTTTGCAGATCTCTTGCATACAGTTGCAACATGAAATGCCTTTCACGGACACGGCCATGGGGAGAAACCTTCTCACTTCGTCCACACAAATGAAATCTACTTTTGCATGTTGATTTTATCATTTGGCGTGCGAAAGCATCTCAGAATCTTGCCATCATATGTCTTCCCTAATCACCCAAACACAGTGCACGTCGTGAAAAGTATTTTAAATTCATGAAAAGTATAAAATAAAGCAGGCTATGCATCACAAATGGCTGGTAAAAACACACTATTGTCCTACTCCCTGAGTGAGGCAGGTATCCACGTGACGTCATGGTTCAAAGCGACCAATCATAGATGACCTGCGCAAAACCAACCTTATTTTGGTCCAGAGATGAACACACTGTTTGAGTCTCTACACTGTGGGTGCTACGGAGAGTTACAGAGGCAGGCGTTATAAATTTCAGTGAAAAAAAAAAGTTACATAATTTTGAACGGCTGCTATATACCTAAACAAACCAGAGGTGGGAAGTATCAGGTATATTTAAGTCAGCTTCCTCTTCCAAATCAAATTTTAATCTACAGGAACAACAGAGATTTTCCTGTTCTCTCCCTTTATCGTAATTCCTACAAAAACAGAAAGTTTTTAATGGTAATGTCCCTCTCGCAAGTGTTATTTCTTACTCCAGATGGAACAAAAGGTATGAGAAGATACTACACTCTCCTTGTTGTTCCTGAAGTAAAATTCCAAATTTTGACAATTGATCGCAAATACATGAACGTCTGAAAATCCTAAACCAAGTCCGCACAAAATCAATGCACCACTTGATTCTAAGAAAACATACACTCACACGCCCAGAGACAATTCACATAGCCAAATATATATCTATATATATATATACATATATATATATATATATATATATATATATATATATATATATATATATATATATATATAGAAGGTTGGGGGAAGCCTTTGTTCAGCAGTGGACTTGTAATGGCTGCTACTGCTGCTGCTGATATATATATATATATATATATATATATATATATATATATATATATATATATATCATCATCATCATCATTATCAGACATTACAAGTCCACTGCTGAACAAAGGCCTCCCCCAACCTTCTCCACGAATTCCTTGACTGAGCCAATCTTTGCCACGTTTTCCCTGCAAATTTCTCTATCTCATCTCTCCACCTCCTGTCTGGCCTTTTTCTGCTACGCTTACCATCTCTTGGTGTCCAGTCAGTCAACCTCTTGCTCCATCGATTATCCCTTGTTCTTGCTACATGGCCTGCCCACCTCCATTTCTGTTCTTTTATTACGTCTATAATATTTTTGACTTTAGTCTGTTGTCTCATCCAAGTTAATCTTTTCCTGTCTCTTAAAGATATTCCCAACACTGACCTTTCCATTGCTCTCTGAGAACGAAGTAATTTATTTTCCATCGATTTTGTCAGTTTCCAAGTCACACAACTGTACGTCATAGCTGGAATTATACATTCGTTATATACTTTTCGTTTCATACAAACTGACAAGCTATTTTTCATAATGTCTCTATATTTACCGAAAGCTTTCCATCCAGTTGTAATGCGTCTTTTTATTTCGCTATCATTATCTTTCATTAATTTTAGTATTTGTCCCAGGTAATTGTACTCTTCAAATTCTTCAAGAATTTCTCCACTTATTATTAATGATAACAACTACCTAGGTGTGAGTGAGTGAGTATTATTTCGTTAATAACTTTAGAGCTAGGGGTTAATATCCTGGCGAGGTCGCCAGAAGTCACGGGGGGGGGGATATAAATTTAAGAATTAAAAGTGCTTATATAACTTGAAAGTAGAGACAAGGAATTGACTTGTGAAAATCAAGTAGCAAGTTTTACTTTATGTCGGCTTACTTTGCTGATTCTCTAAGGACGAGAATTTTGTAAACTTTCTCAACAGTACACAGCAGAGACTAATCTCTCACGAATGCTGATTTTTAGTACTGTTAGCCTCTTGAGAAAGTGACTCCATCCCTGACAATCAATAACTAATATTAATAATAATGGACAGGTTCTTGCCAGTGCTTAACTCCTGGCTGGCATAACGGATTTAAGCTTGATACAAAAGAACTGGCCTAAGTACCAGTTATGAATAATGGTCGGAGTTTGTGCAAACTAGGAACAGCAAACTAAAGTAAGCTTAATGTGGAGAAATAAAATACGATTCTAATTACATTAAGCTCTAAGAAAAGAACTGTAAATTTATTGATTATCTATCTATCTATCTATAGGCCGACGCCCTAATCCCACAAAGGGTGGCCACAGACAAAACGCCTCCAAGTTGCTCTGTCACCCACCATTTGACTACCCTCCCCCCAACTCACCCCCCTCCCTCATATACTTCTCAACTCCATCCCTCCAACTCATCCTCGGTCTACCTCTCCCTCTCCCCCCCTCCACCTCACCTACATACACCCTCTTAGTCAGTCTTTCATTCTCCATTCTCTCCACATTTCTAACCCACCTCAGTGTATTTCTCCTAATCTTCTCAACTACATCCACATCCACCCCACAACGTTCCTTCACTTCTTCATTCGTCAACCTGTCCCTCCATGTCACTCCACATGCTCCTATCAAGTAACTCATTTCCACTGCTCTCACTCTTGACTTGTTCCCCTCTTGCAAGGTCCACGCCTCGCTTCCATACGTCAGGGTAGGGATCAAAATACTATCATGCAGTGACTTCTAAACTTCCATACTTACCTCCCTATTTCCCATCACTGCTTTCAGTGAACCAGCAACCTTCCTTCCCTGCTGTATTTATTGATTACAATAGAATAAATTTACGTTATATGAGTCTCAAAATGAATTCAAAAGGGGAATTCACGGTCACAGAGGGACTCATGAATTCAAATAACAAAGGAAATACACTCACTCACTCATTCAAAAGCTAATTCAGCCTTAAGCCTAGAAAAACGAACGGAAATACTGGTCAGTGGAGGGAATGGAGCTGAAGCTACGAAAGACTGGGTGTCTGCATGTTGAACATCAAGCGCTGTTATTCGGTGCTAAGCTTACGTTGCCAATCACCGTCTAGGTGGAGATTCAGGAAATCGCCATACAATGGAGATGCTGCTCTCTACGCTGGGCACAAATGATCCTACTCTCGAGGCGGTCCAAACCTGACTAAGTTCAAAATGGGACAGGGGGTAAGAGATGGCTGTGTTCACTGGAAGTAGGCGTGGCCTAACTTCAACGATCAATGGAGAGAGGGCGAACGATATACACACGCAATAAAATCACTCAGTGAAAGCACTAATGTCATGCATAAGAATGGTCACTTATGAAACAGTGACAAATTTCTGAAAACCATCACAATCGAAGTGCACACAAGGACAGTTGAACTGAGTGATGCCCAGTGGGTATTCCACTAGAGTTCGTGGTTTTCTCACCAACGTACAATGTCAAGAATTTGTATAAATACACTCGCGTGAATTCGTGACACCCATGATTTATTGTCTGAATTTTGTAAGAGGAAGTGTAGTGTGGAAAGTGCATGTAGTTTGGTGTTGATAGAGAAACCATCCTTCCTTATGCATGTCTGAAGCCGTTCTCTCAGGTTCTCCATTGCCCTCCTAGCCATCTCACGTGGTATTGCTTCAATTTCTTGCTGTATAGCAGCCATTATTTCCTGTCATCTGAGGTTTATTTTTGTAGACCTGAGATTTGAGGTGTCCCCAGAGGAAAAACTCACAAGGGGCAAGATCGGGTGAACGAGCTGGCTGTGGGATATCGCCTCACAGAGAGATTAGGCGACCTGGGAACATTTCTCCTGCAACCTTCATGGAACATCTGGTTCCTGTTTTAACCACAGAGCCCGATTTCCTAGCTGGTTGAGCATCATGTCAACATAGGCAATGGAATTTACTGTGACTGCTCCTCCTTGCTGGTCTTCAAAAAAGTAAGGGCCTATTACCCCAAACTTTGCAGTAGTGCACCAAACAGTAACATGTTCACTGTGGAGAGGTCGCTCATGAAGTTGTCGAGGATTGTTTTCTGCCCAGCACATGAAATTCTGCCAGATGATGCAGCCAGACAAATGGACGTGAGCTTCATCACTTGTGAGGAGAACGGTGTTTGCTGGAACATTTTGAAGGATGGCTTGACAAAATTCTTTGCAGTTTCTCCAATCACGTTCATTGAGCTTCTGCACGACCATCATTTGGTAGAGATGGAAATGAAAATATTGGTGCAGAATTCTCCTTATTGTCCGAGGTAACATCCCCAAAGCGACAGCATGCTTGTGAGCTGAATGCCATGGAGATTGTTGAACAACCTGTCTTACCTCCTGGATTTTCAGTGGCGTCCGAACCTTGCGAGGCCTACCAGGAGGTTTAGTTTTAAGAGCTGAACCTGTAGCACGAAAATTTTGCACCCGCAATAAAATGGTTTTCCTGTCAGGAGGTTTAGCATTTCAATTTAAGCTGAAATGCGATCGAAATGATACGTGCATTGAAACGACAGATTCGCCGTTTTTGAATAACGTCTCAGGGACATACGCATGATGTTCACCCCCCATTCCATGACGACAACTGAAACTGTATCATTTGTGCTACTCATCAGTTCAAATCCCGTCCATTTTTCGCGACTAGTGCCAGAGCAACGGCAGTGGAAAAACTGGGAGGTATTTCAGCCCCACGGTTTATGCACACACACACACACACACACACACACACACACACACACATATATATATAGATAGATAGATAGATAGATAGATAGATAGATAGCTAGATGGTGATATCCACAACGAAGAAAAAAAATTCTGTTTCCTTTTCTTTGTGGATACCAGCATATCTATAAATTATGTGTTATATATATATATATCTTGGAGAAACATATTACGCGTGTCTACAAATATATTTGTACACTCCTGACTGGGAATCGAACCCTGGACCTCTTATTTAAGTAGAATTCAGGCACTGATACCACTCGACCATGGCGTGATAAAAGCTGTGACAACCTGATTTTTTTTGACGAACCAGGCAAATCCATTATGGATGGATATATTTCGGTCACCACACATAAGGATAAAATCACAGCCTCACACAACTCGGTAAGTAACAAAGGAGTTTTAATCTATCCTAGACACAACACGAGCGTCTTTAGATGTTGGAAAGACACACGTTAGACGCATGTGTACAGATATATTTGTATGCTCCTGACTGGGATTCGAACCCTGAACCTCTCAGATAGAAGTCAGGCACTGATACCGTTCGACCACGGCGTGATAAAAGCTGAAACAAGCTAATTTTTTGACGAACCAGGTAAATCCATTATGGAAGGATATACTTCAGTCACAGCACATGTACCATCATCATCATCAGGCATTACAAGTCCACTGGTGAACAAAGGCCTCACTCAACCTTCTCCACGAATTCCTTGACTGAGCCAATCTCTGCCACATTTTCCCTGCAGATTTCTCTATCTCATCTCTCCACCTCTGGTCTGGCCTTTTTTCTGCGACGCTTACATTCTCTTTGTGTCCAGTCAGTCAGTATCTTCCTCCATTGGTTATCCCTTATTCATGTTACATGGCCAGCCCACCTCCATTTCTATTCTTTTATAATTATAATTTCTATAAAGTTTGTAACTTTATTCTGCCTCTCACCCAATTTGATCTTTTTCTGTTCCTTTAACACTGACCTTCCCATTGCTCTCTGAAAACGGTTTGACTTATTTTCCAACGATTTTGTCAGTTTCCAGGTCTCACAACCGTACATCATAGCTGGAGCTGTACATTCGTTACATACTTTTCGTTTCATACAAACTGGCAAGCTACTTTTCATACTGTCTATTTACCGAAAGCTTTTCATCCAGTTGTAATGAGTCTTATTTCGCTATCATGGTCTTTCATTAATTTTAGTATTTGCCTCAAGTAATTGTAATCCTCGACTCCTTTAAGAATTTTTTCGCCTAATATGATGACACTCTTTGATGTATGTGGATTAAACATTTTGTTTTACTCCAGTTCATCTTTAGTCATACTTTGGAACTTTCTCTGTTCAGGTCATTTAACATTTTTTTTCAATATTTCTGCTGTTTCTGAGATTACGACAGTGTCGTTTGCAAATCTTAAATAGTTTAGCTTTTCTCCATTTATGTTTACTCCTTTATTTTCCCAGTCTAGCTTTATGAAAATACTCTCTTGGCCTGCTGTAAAAGTTTTGGCGAAATTGTACAGTATCTCCCTGACACACCCCCTTCTCAATATTTTTTTTTTTTTTTCCGAGTCCCTGTGTAATTTAACTGTGGCAGTTCCCTCATTACCTCCACCAAGGAGGTTATGTTTTCACCCCTGTCCATTTGTTTGCTTGTTTGTTGGTTGGTTGGTGAGCAACATTACACAAAAACTATTGGACGGATTTCCACGAAACCTGGTAGAAGAATGGGCCTTGGCCCAGGATACACTCCATTAAATTTTGGTGCAGATCCGGATAATGATGCGGATTCAGGATCTTTTATTCCACTTTCTTTAACATTGCAAGATAGGGCGTTGGCGGAGGTATGCGCTGTACTGAGTGCCTTTCTAGTTATATATGTTTTTGAGCAGATTTACAATGTTTTTATTTACTCCTTCTTCACGCAATGAATTTATAATTGCTCTGTGTTCCACTGAGTCAAAAGCCTTCTCGTAATCAACAAATCGTAAGCACATTGGCTTATTATGTTCTGTAGTTTTCTCAATTAACTGATTCATTGTATGTAGATAATCAGTAGTCGAATACAAGCTTCGGAATCCTGCCTGTTCCAGAGTTTGGTTTTCTTCCAAATTTGTTGTTATTCTGTTCGTAAGGACTTTAATGAAGAGTTTGTAAATGACTGATATTAAGATAATGGGTTGATAGTTACTAAGATCTTTTGAGTAGCCTTTTTTGTAAAGTAAAATAACTATTGCATTACACCATATTTGGGGAATTTTCTAATTTTTTATACACTGAGTGAATAAGACAGCGAGCCTGTTTTGTACTTCAAATTCAAATTCAAATTGGTTTATTGCCCAAGTAGTTACATGTAAATTATATATACACAGTAAATTTGCGTGGCTGGACCCGTTAAATGTGATCATTTTTGACAGGCCCCTTATAAGTAATTTATTTAAAATATAGCCTTAGAACTGGTCAAATCTATTACCAGATTATGACTATATATACATTCAGGCATTTCTGTATAAAATAATATTTATATACATAACTGATATATACATACATTACTTACATAACACAGCACCAAACACCACTCAAAACCAAACACCACCCATAACCAAACAACAACCATAGCCAAAACACCAGCGATAGCTAAACACCACCCATAGCCAAACACCACCCATAACCAAACATCAACCATAACCAAACACCACTCAAAATCAAACACCACCCATAACCAAACACCAACCATAGCCAAAACACCACCGATAGCTAAACACCTTCCATAACCAAACATTGCCCATATCAGACATAACTAAACACACACAACCATGCACAATACAACCAAACAACACCTGTTGTATGAAATAACTGATATGTATGCACACCAAATCTGGTAAGGTAATATATCGACCTGTTGTTACATAGAGTAAGTACAGTATCTCAAAGCACCCCCCCACACACTACAATACACTGGCACGTACAAACACAGACACTATCACAGGCACAGTCACATACATATATACATACGGCCACCTACTCATACACGCAGAGTACTGTACTTTTAGGCATGCTATTACACTTTACACAAAACAGTACAAATACACCATACATAATACAATATGTGCATACTCAGTTAAATCATTTGACATACTGATACAATCGAATCGGCATATACATCAGTATTGTATTCAATATAAATTTATTAAATACTTCTTTGTATTAATTTTGAATGTGTCTTTAATAGTAATATTGTTGAGGTTGTCAGGAAGTACATTATATTCTATACATCCATAACAGGCTAAAAATCTCTTCTGTGCTTCTAGATTGGGAAATGCTGGTCTGAGGTTGTGTCTGTGTCTAGTGTTTATGTTATGGCATCAAAGGCTGTTGTTAACTGAATAAGATTATGTCTGTGAAGCTGGTCATAAATAACTTTCAAACACTAAAGTTTATATATATATATATATATATATATATATATATATATATATATATATATATATATATATATATATATATATATATATATATATATATATATATATATATATATGGAATCTTAAGAATATTATAGGTTTTACATATTGGAGTAGTGTGTTCATGATTACTGACTTAACCTATGGTTCGTATGGTTCTTTTTTGTAGTAGCACTAAAGATTTAATTGTAGTTTTATTAGCCATTCTCCAGACAACATGACAGTATTGTAAATAAAGGTAAAACAACGTATAGTACAGTATCAGTAGTGTGTCTATAGTTAACAAATATTTTGTGTAATATTCCCAGTGATTTAGCCAGTTTATTATTAATATGATTTATATGATCATTCCAGGTTAGTTTATCATCAATATTTATACCTAGATATTTTATTGAGCTACTTCTTTGTATTTTATTACAACATATTTTTATTTCACATTCTCCAAATTTCTTCTTTCCTGCAATTATTAGGTATTTGATTTTCTCTATGTTAAGTGATGACTTATTACTGGAGAGCCAGCTTGAAACATTATTTAATTCTATATTTAGAATTCTTAATAAGGAGTCAATATGAGATCCGAAATGAATTATATTAGTGTCATCTGCAAAAAGTGTGAAATTTAATTCCTGTGAAGAATTAATTATGTCCTTAATATAAAGCCAAAATAGTAATGGTCCGAGTGTAGAACCTTGTGGTACTCCAGTTAATACTAAAGCAAAGTGTGAATTTACATTGTCTGTTACTGTAAATTGCCTTCTATTAATAAACAGCTTTATATCCAGTCATTCGATGTGCCCCTTATGCCATAATGATGTAGTTTCTGAAGCAATATTTCGTGGTCCAATGTGTCAAAAGCTTTTTTTATGTTTAAAAATACACTTATTACAAAATTTTCTTTGCCAAGATTTTGAAGAATTAGATCGATTGATTTAGTTATAACTAGTTTTGGGGACAGATTTTCCCTAAAGCCAAACTGACAAACAGTTATGTTGTTTCTGTTTAAAAATTCTATTAGCTTTTTTAGATAAAGAAGGAAGTATTGAAATAGGACGATAGTTAGAGATGTCATCTACCTTACCTCCATTATGGATGGGTAGTATTTTGGCCACTTTCATACTGCTGGGAAACATATCCATTTGGAAAGTTTTGTTTATATTATTAGATATAACAGGGGCTAAGACCGAAACTGCTTTCTTAATTACTTTCATGTGGATATTATCAAAGCCAGGTGCAGAATGTTTCAATTATTTTATTACTGCTGTAATTTCTCCTGGGTGGTATTTGAAGGGATAAAAGCTGGATATGTGTTTGTAAGATAAGACACTGGAGGTATATTACACTGAGGAATTTTACTGGCAAGATCATGACCTATAGTAGTAAAATATGTATTTATATTATTACTATTAGCATGGGGGTCAGTGACTTTGTTGTCATTGGTAATATAATCAATTTTAGGATGCTCTTTTTTACTTTTAATTACTTCGTTAATTACTTTCCACATCTGTTTACAGTTCCCTGCACTGGCAGTAAATTTAGTTCTATAATACTGTTGTTTTGCCTCCTTTAACATATTATTAACTCTGTTTCTATATTCTCTATATTGTGCTTTCATCGATATAGGTTTTCTCAAGTACTTCTTATGTAGCTTTTGTCTTTCCTAAATGTGTTCCAGCAATTCTTGTGTAATCCATGGTTTACTCACGCTTTTAGCTTTTATTTTCAGTTTTTAAAGGAACAGTTTCTTCTACAGCATTAATAATTGCGTCATTTATACCATTATATTCAGTTTCATGGTTGTCATCCGCATTCATAGAGTCTATCCTCGCCTTCATAACTTCACACAAGTGATTATCATCTACATTATTATAGTCTCTGTACGTAAAGCAGAGATCATTTACACTACCCGTTTTACTTGTACAGCAAATAAATGGTGAAAAATTATCACTAACATCAGTTCATAAAATACCATTCCTTGATATGATATCAACATTATTTGTCCAACTATGATCTATAATAGTTGCACTTCTTTTATTTACTCTTGTTGGCAAGTTAATACAAGGATAGAAACCGTAGCTAGAAAGAAGATTAATAAACTATTGGACATTATTATCAGTATTATTTAATAAACTGATGTTGAAATCACCCAATAAAATACATGTTTTCCAGGTTGAAGTAATATTTTGAAGCATGTTATCAAATGTTTCAATAAATGAGAGGATATTCGAGTTAGGCCTATGGTATATGACTGCAAGTATAACATGTTTCTCAACAAAAAAAAATTCAGCAAATAATGTTTCGATATAATCCCATATTACAGATCTATCTATCTATCTATTGCCATTTCTCCTCCAATTCCACCTTAGACGTTTCCGATGCTGTTCCTCCATCACTTCCCCCCCTCTGACTTCCTCATGGCTGACATTAAAATTTCTTCAGTTGATGTATTTTCTGCCATCACTGGCCTCAGTACTAACAAGGCATATGGGCCTGATGGGATCCCTCCTGTTGTTCTCAAGAACTGTGCTTCTGTGCTTACACCCTGCCTAGGCAAACTCTTTCGCCTTTGTCTGTCAACTTGTACCTTTCCTTCTTGCTGGAAGTTTGCTCTCATTCAGCCAGTCCCAAAGAAGGGTGACCACTCCCAACCCTCCAACTATCGTCCAATTGCTTTAACGTCCTGTATTTCAAAAGTTTTCGAGTCAATTCTCAATAGAAAAATTTTAAGGCATCTTTCCTATCACAACCTCTTTCCGATCGTCAGTATGGGTTCCGTCAGGGACGCTCCACTGGTGATCTTCTCACCTACCTTTCAGACTCCTGGTCATCCTCCTTTCGGGACTTTGGCGAAAACTTTGCCATTGCACTTGACATCTCAAAGGCTTTCGATCGAGTCTGGCATAAATCTTTAATTTCCAAACTGCCCTCCTACGGTTTCTATCCTTCTATCTGTGCCTTCATCAATAGCTTCCTTTCTGGTCGTTCTATAGCCGCTGTTGTAGACGGCCATCGTTCTTCTCCTAGATCTGTCAACAGTGGTGTTCCTCAGGGCTCTGTCCTATCACCAACTCTCTTACTTTTATTTATCAATGATCTTCTAAGCTGTACATCTAACCCTATCCACTCATACGCTGATGACTCCACCCTTCACCTTTCCATTCGGTTCCCGCAACGCCCATCTCAACAGTTACTTCAACAAACAAGGGATGAGGCTATGGCACACCTAATGTCTGACTTGGCTCGTATCTCTGACTGGGGTAAAAATAATATGGTTGTTTTTTAATGCATCTAAGACTCAGTTCTTACACCTATCAACCCGACAAAATGTTCCACAGGTATACCCACTAATGTTTAATAATATTCAGCTTAATCATGCTTCATCCTTGAACATGCTTGGGGTTTCATTTACTCGGGACTTATCTTGGAAAGATCATAATACATCTCTTGTAAAATCTGCTTCCAAGAGATTGGGTGTGCTAAGCCGACTCCACTCTTTCTTTACCCCTGCACAATTGTTGACTCTATACAGGGGTTTTATCCGTCCTTGTGTGGAGTACAACTCTCATGTGTGGGGAGGCTCCCCACATACAGCTCTTCTCAATAGGGTGGAGTCAAAGGTTTTCGTCTCATTAACTCTCCTCCTCTTACTGATTCCCTTTAACCTCTGTCTCTTCGCCGCACTGTTGCATCTTTATCTCTTTTCTATCGCTACTTTAATGGTCACTGCTTCTCTGAACTGTCTGCTAGCATTCCTCCACCTCTATGACGGGCGTGTAGCACCCATCTGGCAGCAAACTCTCATCCCTTTTCTGTCCAACTCTCTAATGCCAGAGTTAACCGTTACTCCCAGTCTTTCATTTATGCAACAGGTCAGCTCTGGAACTGTCTCCTTCTGTCTGTATTTCCTGCTGCCTATGATCTCCAGTCTTTCAAACGCAGTGTGTCCAGGCATCTCAAAATGATCGGATCTTGAATTTGGCTCTCTATTGTATTTTGTTTTTCTCTTGGAGGGAACTGTTACTGCGGGCTCTTGGCCTTTGGTTCCTTTTTCCTCGCATAAAAAAAAGACGCCTCAATCCCGTTTGGGGTAGCCACAAACAAATCGCCTCCACGTCGCCCTGTCCCCTGCCCTTCACTGCCCTGCTCTCAACTCACACCCCCCTCTCTCATATACCTCTCCACCCCATCCCTCCATCTCATCTTCGGCCTCCTCCTCCATCTTCCCCCCTCCACCTCACTCATATACACTCTCTTCGTCAGTCATTCACCCTCCATCCTCTCCACATGGCCAAACCACCTCAGTGTGTTCCTCATAACGCTTCCTATCACACCCACATCCACACCACAACGCTCCTTTATATCCTCATTCGTCAGCCTGTCTCTCCATGTGACTCCACAGGCTCCTCTTAAATAACTCATTTCCACTGCTCTAACTCTTGACTTGTGTCCTTCCAACAACGTCCAAGCTTCACTTCCATACGTTAGAGTTGGTATCACAATACTGTCATGTAGTAACTTTTTCACTTCCATGCTCACTTCCCTGTTTCTTATCACTGCTTTCAAAGAACCTGAAACCTTTCTTCCCTGCTGTACCCTTTCCAGCACTTCACCCTCCAAACCTCCATCCTTACTCATCACACTACCCAAGTACTTAGACGTACTCACATTTTCCAATTCCTCACCATCCAACCTCGCTGTACATTCACTGACTTCACCTCTTTCAAAGACCATCACTTTATTCTTCCCTACATTCCCCTGTAGATTCCGTTTCTTACACACTCTTCCAAACTCATCAACCAAGCCTTGCAGCTCCCCTTCGTCTTCACTCAACAACACAGTATCATCTGCAAACAACAGTACAGAGAGTTTCCAAACACTGTCCTCTCTCACCAGGGCCACCCCAACATCCACTACCCAACCTTGTACCTCTTTTATTACCCCATCCATGTACAGAATGAACAACCATGGAGACATGACACATCCCTGCTTCAACTCAACTTTCAAAGAGAAAAATTCACTCAGTTCACCATCCACACGCACTGCAGCCTTCGCACCATCATACATATTCTTCACAGCATTCAACAACTTCCCATCTACTCCATATATTCTTAATACTTTCCACAATGCTTGTCTATCCACCCTGTCATATGCTTTCTCCAAATCCATGAAAGCCGTATACAACTCCTTTCCCTTCTCTAGAAACTTTTCCACTAAAGATCTAAGAATGAATAACTGAAATACACAACCTCTTCCCTTCCTAAAGCCTCCCTGTTCTTCTCCAACTAATTTCTCTGTTCTTTCTCTAACTCTGTCAATAAGTATCCTACCATACACTTTTCCTATTATACTAAGAAGACAAATTCCCCTATGATTACCACACACTTCTTTTTCCCCTTTTCCTTTGTACAAGGAAATAATTATACCTGACTTCCAATCCTCCGGGACTCTACCTTCCTCCCAGGCCAATCTGCACAGATTCCAAATCCATTCTACTACTATCTCTCCCCGATGCTTCAGCATTTCACCACACATTCCATCAATTCCTGGGGCTTTCCCCGATTTAACTTTCTTCATTGCTTCCACAACTTCTATCCTACTGATTTCTTCCTGTCTTCTCACCTCCCTCCTTATCCCAGCCATTCCCCAGCCACTTATACTAGCATTACTTCCATCCTCTATGTTCAACAGTTCCTTAAAGTGTTCTCTCCATCTGCTCACTTTTTCTCCCTTCTCCACTAGTAATCTACCATTTTTATCTTTCACTCCCCTGCTAACTTCACTTCCACCCTGTCTTGCTCTTTTCATCTCTTTCCAGAACATTTTCTTACAGTCCCTCCACTTTACACTCAAATTCCTTTCAAATTCCTCATCCACTCTCTTCTTACTCTCTCTTACTAATCTTTTCACCTTTCTCTTTCTTTCTGCATATATATCATTTAGAATATTATGTGAAATGTGATTCTTAATATACATACATACATACATACCCCTCCCCCATAGTGATTTCTGTTGTTGGCTAATCATTTATAACCTTTGATAGTGTACAAGTGTTCAATATTCCTGGATAATTTTGTTTCAAAGAATGACAAAATATTTACAGTTTGTTGTATGGTTGAAATACCAGAATTTAGCAAAAACTTTTCTAAATTGTGTGGAATACTATTTGCATTGTACAAAACAATTGTAGATAAGGAACTGTTGGTGAATACATTCTCAAAGTCCTGTTGGGTAAAATAATCAGAGTTTGGTAATGTTACATTGTGTAATCCGTATGTATCTGGATCATAGTTTGATAAGTCATGGAAATCAACAATTGTTCAGAAAGTAAAAGTTTAATTTATTAAATTCATCAGAATTAAGGGTTGGAGGTTCAATGTCATTCAATAGTTGAATAACTTCTGTGTCACTCATTTCAGAAAATAACAGTGATATTTAATAAATAATTAGGATTTAAATCCGGAGTATGTATTGTGGAAATTTTGACTTTACCTTTATGCTTAGTGCTACGTAAATACACACCATCACTCTGTTGTTCCTTCCCGTAATGGGCATTACGTTTCTGGCATAAGCAACACCAGCACCAGCACGGCCAGCACCAGCACCACTTGCAACACCAGCACAGCCAGCAGAACCAGCACCGTCAGCAGCACCAGCACTGTCAGCAGGACCAGCACCGCCAGCACCAGCACCTCCTGCACTAACATTGCCAGCACCAGCACCGCCAGCACCAGCTCCGCCAGCAGCATCAACACCCCCAGCACTAACAACAACACCATCACCGCCAGCAACACAGGAAGCAGCACCACCAGAACCAGCAACTTCAGCACCACCAACAGCACAGGCACCCACACCATCAGCAACACCGGCATCACCAGAAGCACCAGTGCTAACACCGCCAGTACTGTCAGCACCATCAGCAATACCAGCACCACCGGCGGCTCCAGCAGCCGTGCACTCCATCGTGCGCTGGGCTTCTAGTCCCCTCATGCCAGCTGGCTGCCTCCTTCTGTCCCTTATGATCAGCTTGTTGTGGCTGAAGTACTTCTACTCCTGCATCCAACAGCAAATCTACTACTATTCCATCTTCTCCCGGAGCCTTCCCTCTTTTCATATTTTTAAGAGAAAATTTTACTTCGTCTGGTGTTACCTCAGGTATTTCAATTTTGTCAACCGAAAAGTTAGCCATTGGTACTACTGTCTTTGATGCATAAAGTTCTGTGTGAAATTCTTCTACTCCCTTCACCATCTTAGCTCTGCATTTAATGACTTAACCGTTCTGGTCTTTCAGTGATATAAATTGTTGTTTTCCAAGTGTCATTTTGCTTCGGACCTGTTTCAGACTTTTTCCTTTTTTTATTAATTTATTTATGTGATCTATGTTGCTCTTTCTTTTTTCTTCTCGTTGTCTCTTGCTGATATGCTTATTTGATTCTGCTCGTTCTGTTTCATATATCTTTGTTTTTACTTTTTTTTTTTTCATGAGCTCCAGTGTCTTTTCAGAATACTTGTTGGCTTTGTTTGTATTAGGCTTCCCTATTACCTCCGCTGATTCTCATAGAACTATTGTTAGTATGTCAGTCAGCTCATCAGTACCACATTCAGGACTGCCTAGAGCCTGAAATCTATTCGTTATTTCCAACTGAAAGGCCGCTTTTTTTTCGTCTACTTTTCTTGGGCATATTTTTTTTATCTTCAATCATCTTCTTTCTTTCACTTCTGAAATTGAATCTGGCTCTGCAGCCTACCATTCTATGGTCACTTCCCGTATTTACGTTGTTAATAACTGACATTTGTGATCGTGTTATTCTTATCTGCTATAAGGAAGTCGCTTTCATTCTTTGTTTCTCCATTTTCTTTCTGTTCTTATGGGAAAGAATGTGTTCATTAGTCTCACGCTCTATGTTTCAGCAAAATTTACCACCATTTCTCCTCTTTCATTCCTTTCTCCAACTCCAAAAATATCCCATTCAGGCTTCTCCATAATTTGGTTTCTCAACTTTTGCACTGAAGTCTCACATGAGTATATTATACGTGGTCTTTTCCTCTTCCATAATCAGGTATATGTCGTAATAGAATGTTTCTATTTCTTCATCTGAGCTTTGAGAAGTCAGTGTATATACTTGTATTACTTTCAGGGTGTATTTTTTGCTCAGTCTAATTACAATCCATGCTGCTTTGTCAGGTACACTGCTGAATTTAATAATGTTGTCTGGAAGAGTTTTGTTAATTAGAAATTCTACACCAGTGACTCTTTCATTGTCTTCTTCTGCATCACAATGGTGGTTCCTGTCTTTGAGCTGAATTACTTTTTCTTCTTTTCTGTGTATATGAATCAAACTTATAATCTAACTAATGTTTTCCAATTCAATCATTAAGTTATGATGTTTATAATCTTCTGCGAGGCTTCTTACATGGTATGTATAGATCTTCATGGATTTCAGTTTGTTTAATATCCCCGTCTCTAATTTGCCAACACAGTGCCTACTCGCTTTCAGTGACATACTGCCCCTATGCACAGAAGGCAGTGCAGTTTTAGTAGACGATGATCCAACAAGAACGCTCATCAAATCACTTGCAATAGAACTCATATTTGGTTGGGAGGATAGTGGCAAATACCCTCACCTTCCTGCCACATAGTTTTAGTGAGATGTAATTTTGTGCCACCTTATTTAGTGTATTCGATGTAGCCCTATAAATCTATTGGGGGTCCCCTGGTTCGTGCCATTCAGGACAGTACCTCGTATATCAACAATACAAGGTAGCAGTGGGATCTTGCCCCATTGTATATATATATATATATATAAAGTAGTCCCTCAATTATCCGACACAATAGAGCCACAGGTATGTCTGTGTAATAGCAATGTGTGGACAATGAACAATATCCTCCCTGATTTTCCCAGACCCTACCTATACCCAACCTCTAACCCATATGTAACCTACGTATACAGTACCTCTGGTTACCTTGACTGTTTTCCGGTCATTCAGGCATCTTTAAACATCAAAGAATACATAGGAATATCGAAAATAATTTTTTACACCAAGAAAACATTGCAAAAAAACACTGAAAACCAAAAAACACCCTACTTATACACTACTGTATGTACAGTATCCCTCCTAATTTTGGCAGCGTTTTCTGGCCATTCTACCATAACACAGATTGGAATAACCAAAATAATTAAGCACTCAGAAAACCATGAAAAAAAAAAAAAAAAATGAAAGCCAAAAAATACCCTGCCTATACAGTACCCCTCATAATGCTGGCACTGTTTTCTGGTCAAACTGCCATATTTAGACATCAAAACACACTTAGGAATAGCCAAAGTAATGCTAAACACCAAGAAACCATGAAAAAAAAAGTATACATACAGTACTCCTCCAAATCTTTGCATTGTTTTCCGGTTGTTCTGCCATAGAGATAAAACACATAAGAATATCCATATTAATGCTAAACACCAAGAAAACAATGCATAAACAACAAAAATCCACACAAAACCTGAAGATGGCTGGAAAATCAGTTATCTCCGTGACGAGTGATGGCTGCTTCCGAGGAACACACAAAAAATTCCACGGCCAATCATGCCACTGGAAAATGGTTATATTGGTATAAATGGTATACCATCATCTTCCCTGGTGTTTATAAGATAAGCTAACAAAACGTGGACCACTGATGAGTGAAATAACATAATTGCAGTGAGAATAAAAGGCGTTGAAGAGTAAAACTTACCCTCATATTCTCGTAGCTGGCGCCGAGACGTTTCCAAAAAATGTTAGATTGTAGGAGGTGTAAAAGGAGAGATTTTTGAGATGATTTTGTTGTGGATGGCAGGAGAAAGATAAAGACGAGTATATAATAATAATAATTTGGATTTACGCCAGGTATCCCCGAAGGGCTAAGGCATTGCCCCTGGGTAGAGGACTTTTGGATTGGAGCGTGTAGCATTTAATGACCGGATGCGCTTCCTGATGTCTACCAATGACCCTTGGGTGGATTCGATCCTCCGACCCTTCGGTCAGAGCGGAGCGCTCTAATCCACTGAGCCACGGGTTAGTCTTTTTATTATTATTTTTTTTTTTTATGTGTCCGACTCTGGGTATAGGCTTCACAGCCTGCTCCCAAGGCCCAGTAGTCCTTCTACATACCATACACCTCTACATGTCACCACTTCGGCGCTAACACCCACCGTCCATATTGAATACATACTAGGGCTGTCTCATACAGGACTGGTGTATTGGTATTAGCGGGGGTATTTTTACGACATGTCGGCGGGTCTTCTGGTAGATCAGAAAAGTCTGTTTTTTTTTTATGAAATTAAAATCCTTAAACTGTTCCCTGCCCCAGCAGAGATCTGAACGTGGGTCTCGTAGGACTGCAGGCCACCTCTCAACCAATCGAGCCACCGTCTCCCCCGTCTGGGGTTTGATTGCAGTTTTATTCTCAAGATGAAATTATCTTGACAAGAGCAGTACTAAGACGAGAGCGGTTTATGCTAACTAACTCTGTGCCCTCTACTCCTGCCTTTTCCACCGTGCCTCTTCTCTCTCCTATCGCGTCCTAACCCAAGTTCCCCTGTATGAGACTGGTTGGGTCATGTGTGTGGGCATGTGTGGTGATTCCACACCTGTGGAGTTTTCCGTCAGGCATCATACTGTGCTGTATGCAAAATTCCATAGCTAGAATTTGCACTGGTGTTTCCTCCAGCTCCTTCGAGCTTTGGCACGGCGTTCTTCAAACCTCCATGTTTCATATTAACAGCATATATGTCACTAGCTATTATGTAGTGTGTTATGATATTTTTGTGTCCTGATATTGCTCGGTCACCCCAAACTGTTGTACCTACGAGAGCATGTAGTAACAAATAACATATTCTGTCATAATCTATTAATACATGGTATTTATCACAATATAGTGCGGAGACAATAATATTGTAGAACCATAACATATTGTATGGAGTAAATAGATGGTAATAATAATTGAACACAGAACATTGCATTGCAGTGATGCAATGTATATATGCATTTATACAATGGTAATATAATGGCAATATAATGGCAGTATCATGACGAGTCTATAGTAGTCAATTCCATATGTAATGTATCTAATGTCTATACGTATATGAGATATATTAATATTGTAATATAAAATGGATACATGTATATCAGTTTATCATTTATGCATAGTTAGATTACATAATATGTTACTTCATAATTTTCCTTCATTTTCTTTTTTTCCTTTGTGTATATAATTTACAATATTTAAATAGTATTCACATTTCACTCAGGGGGTCTCACTTGAATGTTTACTCTTCCTCCCGTAAATACCGATTCCAAGTTTGCAATCCTTGCTTGCATTCTGTGCATAGCCAATAGTAATATACTGAAAATAATGGAGAAGATTATGAAGACAACTGGAACTGGGCTACACACACACTATGGATTGAGCATATTTATACTCAGTTCTTCCCAGGGATTCATTGTTTGATTGATTAATTGCATAGTTTCAAACTTAGGTGAAGTCAACTTGATATTGTGCTTATGTTTAAAATTCCATCTCAAGCAGTGGTTGGAAGTGCTTATGTGTGTGATTAAGGAGGGCAAAGTGATTGCTCGTAGCTAGGTGAACAAAGATTGTGAACGTACAGGACAGTAGTCAAGTGCTGTGTATAGTCCTGATGCTGAAGTATGAGATGGTGGTGTGTCTGGACAAATTACGAAAACTAATGTGTTATGAGCGAAGTAGAAAAACTGTGAATGCCCAGTGCGCTGATGGTGGATGAGTTTAGCCTATTTGAAGCAAATGTGAAGTTGCAATGCTGATGAATATCATGATTTCTTAAGATTGCCATTTCACAGGGCAGTGTTCCAGTTGGCTGAAATGTGGAAATGTACGCAGGACAAAGGTGAACAGCACGTAAGGATGTACGACACTTGTGTTCAATCGTTGATTCACTAGCGAAAGTGACAGTGTCCTGTCTCTTGGAGACCATGATGAGTTCTGTGGTGGTGTTGATGTTGATTGTGAGTCTTAGAAGGAAATGCGAATATTTGATAGTCTGTGGATAGAATATCGGTTATTAATGGAACGAACTATTACTGCCACTGGTGTTAGAATCGCTCCTAAGATTGGATAGTGTAGCATGAGATTCCTGTTCTGAATCAAAGGCTTCAACCTATGTTTATGTATGCCTTGACTGATTATATGAGGTAGATTGTGAACTGGAAGTAAGTTAATGCTGATCTTGCCATTACCAGCATTTGCAATACATTTCATCAGAGCTTGATAACGAGCCCTGGTGTTGTCTAACTAAAGTATTATTATGTCAATATGTTCCATGACTACTGAGAAGTGTTGAAGAAGTGTCGTGTTTTCTTCCATTGCATTTATTTTCCTTTCTGAGATTTTTCACAATCGTCATCATTGCTGAGTCTTGATTATCAACTTGCTTCTGTTGATATGTCAATACCTGAGCTATCTAATAAAATTTGTTGATTATTTCTTGAACTTCTTCCGTAGCCATTCCAAAAATATTCCCTAGAATCGCACCACCCAGGTGGAACAAACCGCGCCTTTCACGTGTATGTGTCATGTTGTTCATGTCCCTAAGTGTCTCACTTCCACAAGATGGGATCTCACTTCCACAAGATGGGATATCTTGGATCATGATGAGAATGGTAGTCTTTGCTTGTTCTAATTTCCATTTTGCTAACTTCATGAATTCAGTCACTTCCTTTGTGTTACGAGCTTCTGAAGCAGAACTTCTTATCATAGCTTCCAGTGTCCTCAATGGCTTAGCAATGTTCTCCAACAATACCGGTAATTCATATAAGATATCCAAACCAATTACAGTACTCATATCTTTCACAGTTGCTGTCGAGGCCGTTGGGATTAGAAGGCATTCTTGCATTATATGTTGAGCGCCCAAGTGAGCTGATCCTGCTATATAGATGAGAATCCATGGTATAAGTCTCCTTATCGTTACGTACCAAAAAAAATCTATTAGTTAGCTACTCCAGTCATGCTGAGTTCCATGGTATTGATGATATGCATTATAAACAGGCTCTTGAAGAACAATAACTTTGCTCGTTGTTTCACTTATGGAAGGAGTTTAAACCAATACCTAGATCATGTAAATGCTGCATTGTGGCACATGTAACCACAGTTGCACGTATTTTTGTTTGTTTGTTATGAAATCTTAATTTATTTTTGTATGTATCAATTTCTTCTAGTTTATTTTCATCGTTTGTGTTCAGTTTTTTGGTGATGTCCGAGGTTACATAATCGCTGGCTAAAGTCCTCGAGACCCTATTTAAATGATGAACATGAAATTGCTTTTCTTCACCACTCGACAGTGTCTTAATTACTACATTACTGATTGTTCTCTTAATTAATATAAATGGGCCTTCAAATCTTGGTGATAGCTTATTGTCTCTAGTGTGAATGATACAATAGACAATGTGTCCCATGCTGATAGTTGATTCTTTTGCCATTTCTTCCTTGGACATCGATAATTGTTTCTTCACCATTTTGTGTATCTCTTGGAATTCACGCAAACAGAGTTTAAGATAATCGTTATCATTGTATACAGGCAAATCTTCACCTTTTCTCATACGGTAACTTTTTGTCTGTCCCATAGATTATGAAATGGGTGTGTCTCCTATAGACTTGTTTATTGCACAAGTAATTGATGCTTCCACTCTGGGAAGCCAATCATCCCAGCTTGCATAATTTTCATTGAGAATATGTCATAGCACATCCAACACTTTTTTTTGTCTCTACCAACCCATTGGATGGTTGATGGTAAGCTAAGATATTGACCTTTTTTATATTGTATTGTTTACATATTTCTTGTAAGGTTTCAGAGTTATATTCACCTCCATTATCACTTATTAATACCTTTGTTGTGGTGAATCTACAGATAATATAGTGTATGATTACCCTTGCCACTGTTTCTGCTGTCTTAGCCGTAATTGGGACCAAAATTACCTATCTTGAGAAATAATCTCTAGCAATGAAAAGATATTGATTATTGTAAGTCAACCGCAACAATGTCCCATGGTTGATTAGGTACAGGATATTTCCCTACAGTTTTTTTGTGTCCGACTCTGGGCATAGGCATCACAGCCTGCTCCTGAGGCCCAGTAGTCCTCCTACATACCATACACCTCTGCATGTCACCACTTCGGCGCTAATATGCACCGTCCATATTGAATACATGCTAGGGTTGTCTCATACATGACTGGCATCTGTTTATGTGACTATACTGTATAATTATGTTTTTGCATAACGATGGCCAGTAGTATAACATCCGGGCTTGTCTGACCATCCTATCTTTGTCAGGATGTTCTGCATGTGGACTATCATGTATTGTCCATGAAATGTGAGGTATCATATCGTTACGTACGACTAATTGTCTGTTATTTCTTCTATGATTTGGTTGTCCTGGATTGATCCTATATAAAGCATTGTCGAATATTGTGAATTATTCAAGTGGTATATGTAGCTTGGGTAATTGTATGTCCTCGCCACTCTCCAACTTGCATATAACTTTAATCCACATTGGACCAAGTCTCTGTGCTTTTGATATTTCTTCATGGTTTGAGATTTTTCCTTTAGACATAATGTTATAACATAAGTTGTCGTGTCTCTGCTGTGTTGCTTGATCGCACCTACTTCCTTTACTTCTTTTCTTCTTAACTTGTAGTGCTTGTGATTACTTGTCCAACATTTCATTGTAGTTTCTTGCTGAATGGTGCGAACTAGTAGCTTATCTTGGTTACTGTCTCACCTGCTTGTAGTTCACTTGAAGAATCGTAGTACAGTGGAGTCTTATCCGAAAATCATGGGACTTTCAAAGTTTCGTTTAATCGATTTTTTCGGAAAAAAGATACTGTAATAATATGTAGGATACCAGGGAACAGTATTGTACCCACCAATCACCCATTTCTGGCGACGTCTAGCCCACCACAACCACTAGCACCCCAAAAGCCACTCAACCATCACCAAAACACTTAATACACTGTAGTAACTACGAATGTAACTGCACTTTTGTAACTGTAATAGAAACTGTCAACTTAAATTAATCTTCACTTAAATTAACCTTCACTAAAACAATTACATAATTCACTGTAAGCAATTCGAAGAAATAAAGTCCTAAACCTAATTGTTTTTCTCATATTTTCTGTTTACTTATTCAGTCATTTCCACATCATCTCCCACATCATCCAAATCTTCCAAGGTGGTGAATGCAGGTGAAGGAGTGGGCAACTCGCTAGCAGGGGATATACATGCAACGGTAAACTAACGTTAGTGGCACGAGACAAGCCCGCCATGTTTGAATTGTCGGATAGAGTTCAGATTTTTGCGGTCAATCGAAATGAGAACGTTTTACTAAAACTTACGGTTAGTGGCATACGACGGTTAAAAGAATTTTGGACAAAGGAGACTCCACTGCATGTTGTTTTGACTGTATAGTTTATTCTTAAGTTGTTTGTAGAATGTTAATAGAGACGTTAATCAGCTTTGTTTATCGCTGTTGTTTAATGTTGTAGCGGTTCAAGGTTGTCGGCTGGTCCATATAAAGTCGTAAGATGTATGGAGGACACTTGTAGCAGTTCTTGGTTACTGTCTTGTTAATGTAGACTCAACTGTGGACTGTAGTCGTGGTTCGTATGATTACCGCCACCAAAAAATCTCGCAGCCATCGCCGAGGCGTTTCCAAAAACATTAGATTGTAGGAGTTCTAAGAGGAGAGAATTTTCAAGTTGGTCTTGTCGTGGGTGGCAGGAGAAAGATAAAGACAAGTCTGGAGTTTGACTGCAGTTTTATTCTCCAGAGGAAGTTATCTTGACAAGAACAGTACAAAGGTGAGTGTGGTTTATGCTAGCAAACTCCGTGAACTTTAATCCTGCCTTTTCCACCGTGCCTCTTCCTTCTCCTATCACATCCTAACCCCTTCTGCCCTGTCTTTCCAATTTCCGCTGTATATGACTGGTTGGGTCATGTGTGTGGGCACGTGTGGTAATTTCCACACCTGTGGAGTTTTCTATCTGGCATCATACTGTGCTGTGTGCGAAATTCCCTACCTAGAATATGCACTGCTATTTCCTCCAGCTCCCTCAAGCTTAGGCATGACTTTCTTCAAACCTCTATATTACATATTAACAGCAGATATGTCACTACCTATTATGTAATGTGTTATGATATTTTAGTGTTCTGACAACATAACTTCCCACCATCGTAGTGCAAAAATTTTGCCCACACCTTGCAAGAGCTAGACATATGTCTAAATGTAGAGCTTCATGAGCATTCTCGTGGATTTTGCTGAACTTCGATACGACCAGCAGTATTCAAATAAATCGCCAAAAACTTTAAGAAGTCGCCGGTCAGTGCTTTCAGAGCGAAGGAGGGGAGGCACTGAGGAAGTGAGGGGGGAGCCGGGAAGCCTGGCTAGCAAGGCAGGGAGCATGGAAGGGTATGGAGGAGGGACGGGATGGGGGAGAAGCAAGGCTCTGAGCAGGATTTTCACCTTTCTGTCACAAGGTGGACGGGCGCTGTCACCTGACTTGTGGCTTGTGGTCTGTCTTACATGCACATTGGCTGTTGGGAAACACAACTCCCGGTGATCCGGTGACTTTGGTCATTCATTGTAGGGGTGGACAGGTGCTTTCACCTGAACTGTGGCTTGTGGTCTCTGTTAAATGTGCAGTGGCATTTGGGAAAGGCCAATCCCAGTAGCAACGTGACTTTGAACATTCGGTGGGAATATGTAGGCCTACATACATTTTGACACTGCTTGTGGGTTATGGTCGGTATTACTCAGGTGCTAGAAGTACGTATAGTGATTGGACCACCTCGGAACTTTGACCATTCAGAAAAGGAGCGGATAGACATTTCAGTTCAGGTTGTCGGCTACGACCTATTTCCCGCACACAGCTAGAGTCCAGTGACCACAATACCGAATGTTTAAACATGTTGGCTGGCCAGCCGAGGTTGTTGGGGACTTTTACGTTCGGATAATAGCAAGTAAATTCGGATAATGCTTTAAACAGAACCAAGGTCCAGTAGACTGTAGCACCAGTCGAGCAGGGCAGTACTCCCGAGGTGGATGGAAAGCTGATGACAGGGAGTGCTGGAGCTCCCGTTTCATCAGCCCTCAGGACTAGTTCCTGACCATTCCCCTTTGCTGAACTTTTTCAGTGTCTCAGTTACACAGAGAGTAGGCCAGCATGCTCTCCAGTACAAATTTCTCTAACTATCTTCACCAAACTACATGCACAGTACACACTACACTTCCTATTCAAAATTCACCAAAAATGGCGTCAATTCACCCAGCCTCGGAGTCCCCAGGGGGGGGGGACCATAAATGCCCCCGCCATCTGCCCCTCTCCCGGTGACGACACGAGGTGCCTAGAACCACTGTCTGACTCTCTTCTTCTTCATTTCTGCAATATTCACAGCCTTTCATCTAACTTTCACTCTGTTGAGCACCACCTCTCCTCTAAACTTCACCTTCTTTTTCTAACGGAGACTCAGCTGTCTGAGGCAACTGACAGCAAACCCTTTTCTGTATCCTCCTACTTTCTCTATACTCATTTCAAAGCCAAAGGTGGCTGTTGTGTATACATACGCAACGACTTATCTTGCTCTCGTGTTCCTGAACTTGATTCTTCTGAATTCTCCACACTCTGGCTTTGGCTTTCCTGTCATTCTCTGACTAAATATATCTGTGCTGTTTACTTATCCCCTAATTCTACTGACTATCAAAAATTCTTCGACTATCTTACTTCTACGATGGAACACATTCTGTCCATTTCTCCTTTCTCTGAAATCTCCATTCTTGGAGATTTCAATGTTCACCACCACCTTTGGCTCTCCTCTCCTTTCACGGATCCACCTGGTGAACAAGCCTACATCTTTTCTATCCTTAATGACCTAGAGCAGCTTGTACAGCACCCTACCCGTATCCCTGACCGCCTTGGAGAGAGCTCCAACATACTTGACCTCTTCCTCACAACTAATCCTTCTGCTTACTCTGTTAATCTTTTCTCTCCGTTGGGTTCCTCCGATCACAACCTTATTACCTTAACCTGTCCTATCACTCCGGTACGGCCTGTGGACCCTCCAGGGAAACGTCGTCTGTGGCATTTTGGAGCCGCGGACTGGGAGGCCCTCAGGCAGTACTTCTTTGATTTTCCCTGGAATGATTATTGCTTCCATGGCCGTGAGCCATCTGAGTGTGCCTTGCGCATTACGGAGATTATTCTCTCAGGCATGGAAGCATACATTCCTTTCTCATATCCTTTGACTAACGTAAGAAAGCCTTGGTTTAATCACGCTTGTTCTAATGCTGTCCGCAACAAGGAGAAGGCCTACAAAAGGTACCGGAGCCAACCCACCCCTGAATCACAAAATCTTTACGTTTCTGCCCGGAATCGTGCTAAGTCTGTTCTTCGCTCTACTAAAAATAGTTTCATCTACACTAAATGCTCTCAACTCTCCAACTCGAATTCTTCCCGCTCCTTCTGGCACCTTGCCAAAAATCTTTCTAACAACTTTACCTCATCATCCTTCCCTCCTCTTTTCTACTCTGAAGGTTCTGTAGCTATTTCTTCTACTGATAAAGCAGATCTCTTCGCACAGACTTTCTCCTCCACTTCCACCTTAGACGATTCCGGTGCTGTTCCTCCATCACTTCTCCCCTCTGACTTCCTCATGGCTGACATTAAAATTTCATCAGTTGATATATTTTCTGCCATCACTGGCCTCAGTACTAACAAGGCATATGGGCCTGATGGGGTCCCTCCTGTTGTTCTCAAGAACTGTGCTTCTGTGCTTACACCCTGCCTAGGCAAACTATTTCGCCTTTGTCTGTCAACTTGTACCTTTCCTTCTTGCTGGAAGTTTGCTCTCATTCAGCCAGTCCCAAAGAAGGGTGACCACTCCCAACCCTCCAACTATCGTCCAATTGCTTTAACGTCCTGTATTTCAAAAGTTTTTGAGTCAATTCTTAATAGAAAAATTTTAAGGCATCTTTCCTATCACAACCTTCTTTCCGATCGTCAGTATGGGTTCCGTCAGGGACGCTCCACTGGCGATCTTCTCACCTACCTTTCAGACTCCTGGTCATCCTCCTTTCGGGACTTTGGCGAAAGCTTTGCCATTGCACTTGACATCTCAAAGGCTTCCGATCGAGTCTGGCATAAATCTTTAATTTCCAAACTGCCCTCCTACGGTTTCTATCCTTCTATCTGTGCCTTCATTGCTAGCTTCCTTTCTGGTTGTTCTATAGCCGCTGTTGTAGACGGCCATCGTTCTTCTCCTAGATCTATCAACAGTGGTGTTCCTCAGGGCTCTGTCCTGTCACCAACTCTCTTCCTTTTATTCATCAATGATCTTCTAAGCTGTACATCTAACCCTATCCACTCATACGCTGATGACTCCACCCTTCACCTTTCCATTCGGTTCCCGCAACGACCATCTCAACATTTACTTCAAGAAACAAGGGATGAGGCTATGGCACACCTAATGTCTGACTTGGCTTATATATCTGACTGGGGTTAAAATAATATGGTTGTCTTTAATGCATCTAAGACTCAGTTCTTACACCTATCAACCCGACAAAATCTTCCACAGGTATACCCACTAATATTTAATAATATTCAGCTTAATCCTGCATCATCCTTGAACATGCTTGGGGTTTCATTTACTCGGGACTTCTCTTGGAAAGATCATATTACTTCTCTTGTAAAATCTGCTTCCAAGAGATTGGGTGTGCTAAGCCGACTCCGCTCTTTCTTACCCCTGCACAATTGTTGACTCTATACAGGGGTTTTATCCGCCCCTGTGTGGAGTACAACTCTCATGTGTGGGGAGGCTCCCCACATACAGCTCTTCTCAATAGGGTGGAGACAAAGGCATTTCGTCTCATTAACTCTCCTCCTCTTACTGACTCCCTTCAACCTCTGTCTCTTCGCCGCACTGTTGCATCGTTATTTCTTTTCTATCGCTACTTTAATGGTCACTGCTCCTCTGAACTGTCTGCTTGCATTCCTCCACCTCTACGACGGGCGCGTAGCACCCATCTGGCAGCAAACTCTCATCCCTTTTCTGTCCAACTCTCTAATGCCAGAGTTAACCGTTACTCCCAGTCTTTCATTTATGCAACAGGTCAGCTCTGGAACTGTCTCCCTCTGTCTGTATTTCCTGCTGCCTATGATTTCCAGTCTTTCAAACGTAGTGTGTCCAGGCATCTCAAAATGATCGGATCTTGAATTTGGCTCTCTATTGTATTTTGTTTTTCTCTTGGAGGGAATTGTTACTGCGGGCTCATGGCCTTTGGTTCCTTCTTCCTCGCATAAAAAAAAAAATCCAGACAACAAACAGATCCAGATATTGCATGTCCAGATTAATGAGGGATTACTGTATATATGTACATATATATATATATATATATATATATATATATATATATATATATATATATATATATATATATATATATATATATATATATATATATAATACGGTATATCCATCCACTCATCCATCATCCAATCCTATGTTGCCCCATGAGGAGCATAGGAGCCCAGGGCAAGGCAAGTTGGTCCTGACATTTAAGATAAGAGTGACCAGCCTCATTCATCCCCGCGTGGCATTATATGGGCAATAAACCCCAACCATCCCTTGGATATAAACTTACACAGGCTCAATCCGATTGGGGTGCCTGAATTATCCAATAAACCACCTGGCGCCGTAATTTGGTTATATGGTTACGACACAGCATAGTAAATGGTTTTCTGGTGTACCGGAAACCATTTGGCTTGTCACTCAAGGTAGTCACTCATAGGCAGAAAGAAGATGGAAGAGTGAAAAAAAAGAAAGCCAGAAGAGGGTGTGGAAAATCACCCGCAGGCAGAAGGAAGAAGAAAGAATGAAGGAAAGAAAGACAAAAGAGGAAGAAAGGAAGGAAGAAAGAAAGGGCAGGCATCCAAAGCAGTAATACAATGAATGAGTGGATGGTGAGTGCCCCCACCTACCACATTATACAAATATATATATAGATAGATAGATAGATAGATAGATAGATAGATATCAGTGTTGTAGTCAAGACCAGGCACCTCAAGACCAAGATCAAGACCAAGACCAGACCCTCCGAGACCAACACCAAGACCAAGACTAGATCCTCCGAGACCAAGGCCAAGACCAGACCCTCCGAGACCAACACCAAGACCAAGAATTTGTGTCTGCTGAATGAATGAAAAGTAGCCACAGCCTGCAGGTGTTGCACTGCTGGTCAGTATTCAAGGGCGTCTCGGCCCCTCGAGTGAGTGCACTAGTACCCCAATCACCCAGTTGTAGATTATATATCGATGCGATGCTCAGCACCTTTTAAACGTATTTAAGTTGATTATCGCACATGAGTTAAATGAGGTCCGAGGAGTTTCTGGGAAAAAAATTACTAAGAAGAAAGAGAGAAGAGCGCAATAGGGATAATTCCCAGGGCCAGAAATCTGGAGTATGGAGGGACCAGGGCCCACACCAGGACTGTGACAATATTACTTCTTTTTCTGGCCTGTGTCAAACGTTTTCTAGGCACCCCAGGGCGCGGTCATAGCTCTCTACGGCCCTGCACACTGATGTTATGGCTTTCGAAAGTTTTTTAAGTTTATAAACTTTTGAAAGCACGGTTTTGATGTTATAATGATGGTGTTTCATACTTGGTCAGTGCCATCGTATTCATGGATAGCTGTGTCTTCCTCATGAGACAGCTGGTTTTCGGACGACTAATTTTTGCACTTCTCTCCGAGTTTTACCCGTGCCCAAACGTTCCATACACAACATATTCATCTTTCGTTTCTCGTGAACAGTCGAGGAGGACTACCTATTTTGCAGGATAATTACACAAGAGACCGAAGGGGTTTGGGGATACAGAAGTGGGAAGCAAAAATTTCCATAAATATAAAACATATATTTTACTTCCATAAGTGCTCCAAATACTTCTTACAGTCGTACCCACTATTTGTTTAAGAGAACAGTTTTCACTAACTTTCCCTCTTGAAAAGGGTCCTCACTCGAGTTTGCTCACTGCCCTTCTTGCTACTGCAGATGATTTATCGGCTCCCAGGTGGCTCCCCCACTTTAGTGGGGCTAGAAACTGGAGCACATGGCCATGTCCCACCGCTCATAGGTGAATAAGTTGTATGAAATACGAGGGTGGCTGTGAAGCACTGGAAAATATTCTGATTTCTTCTATAAAGGTCACAGAAGTCTCTGCAGGCCTCCATGATAGCCATTTGGAAGCTCTGAAGGGTCACAACTCAAAAGGTTGGAAGCCACTGATCTCTGACTTGGCTCCCATTGCTCCAAAATCCTGGCTATGCCCTGTAAGGGAGGAAATATATTTACAAAATTTAATATATATGAACAACTGACCATCTAGGTAAAATATTTCTGCTTTGATTGCTTCACTGGCATGAAGAAACAAACATAGGAAAATAGACATTTTTGTGGTTACATTTTCCAAGCAAACTAGCTAAACCTGAGGTGTACGTGTACTAGGGGGCGGGAATTGCACACACCATACACATATATGATGTACACGGAGGTGAACAGACCTGCAAACAAGCGTGTGTGCAAACGGAGAATATCACTGCGAGAATGGCCACGTCATACATGCTCTAGCGACTTGCACGCACTCTATCAGCACTTGCAGGACTCATCTCATGCATCATCACCATAGCACTAGCAAGGCAGTATCTATACACAGTACAACGCTGTATGGCACGCCGTGAGACGAATCAGCCATGATTTTTCTCCATGTGTGATCATAAATTCTGACCTTTCCCATGCTGCAATGCGCTTTGTAATGCTGGTCTTGACCTGGTCTCGAGCCAAAACTCTGAGACCAGAAGCTTCAAGACCAAGATCAAGACCAAGACCATGTCAAGCGAGACCAAGATCAAGACCAGGACCACAGCAAACTGGTCTCGAGACCAACAACACTGATACACACATAATCAATCATTGCCTTCCTTTCATTCAGTTCACCATCCACTCTTCTCATCACTCGCCATGTATACCTGTGGATCATTTTGTGCCTGAAAAGGGTATTGGGTATCATCAACCCCCTCCTGGCACAAATGTCCACTACAGCACTGCCATTCTCATCAATCTCAGCAGGCACACCCTACACTCTCAGAAATTATGGGTAAAAAAAGGATAAAACAAGGATAATCTTAGTGTCCATTCTGTGCTACCCTTTAAAGGTAAATTAGAATGAAGTTTACCCTTTAATTACCCTTTCAGAAAGGTAAAACATTGCACAAAATTACCCTCTCATAGTGAAATTTTATTGTTAGTTTACCCCATAATGGGTAAATTTATGGTTTACTTTACCCCCACCTTCCATATAACCCACCCCTACGCCGCGTATTCCCCACAAAATACATGCCATTTGATCAGGGTAATAATAGTACAATATAATTCATAAAAATTGTATTATCACTCTTCAAACGTGGAATAAGTCAAAATAATAATTGGAATGAAATTTAGTCACTACATACATAATTAATTTGGTAAACCATAAACACACTGTAAATATTTCAATTTCTATAATAATGCCACATGACTTATGATAACAAAGTAGTAATCCTCATAATATACAGAATACTATCCACAAAACTGTCATGATTCATATATAAAGATAAATATCTTAATTTCTACAATAATTCCACATGACTTACATGATATAATTTGTAATAATATTAGTAACAATGCTCATGTGAATAATACTATCCACAAAACTGTTATAATTTGTATCTGAAGATAAATATCTTAAATTCCATAATACCATATGACATGATACCAAAGAATAGCATTAGTATTTTGTAATTTTATTAGTAATAATGCTCATATTTGTTCATTTTTTCACTTTGACAGACCTCATACATGCAAGCATGTGTCGGACCGATTCACTCGATGGTGGTTCTCCAGGCTCGTCGGTCATGTTCAGCATCTCTGCTCAGTCCCTTAACTCTAGGTCATTTTGCAGTCATCATACTAATACTATCCACAAAACTTAAAATTAATTATAAATACCATATTAAATACTTTTGCAGTATATGTTCAATAATCCAGCATCCATGGGGCCCAGATGCCGAAATATTAAATACAGTAGTCAAATAATCAAAATAACTACCAACTTAACCCTGTAATACCTTATATTTGTGAACACTTTTATCACTACTTAGATTATCACTAATGTGTTTGGAAAGAGTAATGTATACTTATCTATTATTTTACCAACAGTCTCCCTCACAAAGGAAAAAAAAGTAGAAGAACCAAATTCTCAAAAGTGCCAAAATTTCAGTTTTACCAAAAGTAGGTTGCTGGATAATTGGACTTTTACTGCATAAAAAAATAACCTATATACGAAATTAAAGGTGTCAAATATACATCCATACCCATTGCTAGGAGAACAGATTAGGTAAAGAGCTAGTACATACAAATAAACTCAAATTCAGCAAACTCCTTATCCACTACAATAATATTCTCACTTACACATTGTCATTCAGTAAGGGTCTAGAAAAGCTACGTAAGGTATACATATATATCATCATCATCATCCAATCCCATTTCTCCATCCCCGAGTGTAGGATCCCGAGGCTAGGCATCAATAGTGTTGGAAAAAAAAAAAAAAAAAAAAAAAACAAAAACTCAGCCCCTGGTAGTGTCAATGTGGCTGAAAACTACTGGCCACCTCTGAGATCAAACCCTGACTGGAGGGCCACAGAACAATCAGATATCATGAACAAAATGATGTGGGCCTACCTAACAATACATGCTAAGTTTTTTTTGCCCAAGTGCATACAGTCCCTGGAACCTTAATATTATTATGCCTAAACACAAATCGTTCAATAAAGAGCAATGTTTTCCGAAGCTCAGATGGATATTCCAATGCAAACACCCAGTATGACTGGAATAATGCTACTATAGCACTAGTTATATTTTTAGTTTTTCTTGATAGGATTGGGTTCCCATCAATGTGCAGCTGATACCCATCTGCACCAGCCACAAGTACAGGAGCAGGTGACTTAATACTCTGAAAACATGGATAAGAAACAATTTCTTATATGTAGAAGACTTGAGGTCATAATCTTCATGACAAATGTTTTGTAAACAGCACTAGTATATTGGAAAAGAGAGTGTGTGTTTGTGTGTGAATTTTGCAGCTTGTCTTTTTGGGCAAATAGTCTAACATCAAGAGTGTTGTGTTTATGGATGTTTTATTTCTAAATGAACTGATACACTTATAATAGTTCATATGGCAAAATTATAAGGAATAATATATTTAACAACTTATAATTAATTAATGTTACCTCAACCCTATGGACAAAAAGCAGTTCATCATCATCTTTGAAGAGGGAAAGAAGGATCAGCATTGTAAATACCAAGCCAGCTTCTGAAATGTAATAGTAATGACTAAAATGAACATAAACTGCAATAAATTTGCAAGAAACGAATATTCAAGAGTGGGTTACAGGGAGAGAAAAAAAAAAAAAAAAAAAAAAAATCACTAAGCTGACAAGATAATTACAAGAAGGTCTAGCAAGTGTTTTTGTTTCTTAAAAGTGAGTTCATTGGTTTAAATTATTTCATGGCTTAATTTTAACCAGTGGCACAGCCAGAAAGTAAGTTGGGTGGGTTTCCTACCAAGAAACTATGAAATAAGAAGACAAATTATTAACAAACCTCTTTTTTTGTCTTCACTGTGAGTGCTCTCTGTGTCCTCAAGATATGTGGAATAATACAACTTGAACTTCTTGCACCTGTTTTTTGTGATGTTCATCAAATCTATGAGTGAAGAGCTTAGTTTGTTCCATGTAGATTCATCAGGACTTATGATGCCATGCTGCTTAGCTTCATCTGCTAGCTGAAATAAAGTACTGTTAAAGTTAAACACTGTAATAACTATAATTTCATAACTGCTTATACTATGCATACATACATACTATTCATACTATACATAGTAGTTGAAAGAATTCCCAATTGCAACAGATACATAGAAATCCCTGGCTCCAAAACCTTTAGTCTGTTATTGTTTAAAGAATAAATATGGACGTATAGCCTCTGTTTATAGAAAAGAAGCATGAAGTAAATATGTTGCAGCAATTAAATGTTTCTAGCTCTAATTAAGAAAGATTGCAAAAAGAGTTGCAATTTTTAACCCAAGATAAAGAACTGTGGACATTAATAATAATGTGCTTCAGCAATGGCCATAGATTTCCCATGAGGACACACTGTTTTAGAGATTATGATGAAAACTTAGGATAAGTATATAACTAATATTGTACAGTACTTACAAAGCTTCTGTTCCTTAGAGCAGGAAAAACTGCAAGAACATCTGCTACTGATACAGAAGAATTGTAAACCATCTTCTGCTTGTATGCAATGGTTCTATCCATTTTCCTGCATGTGAGGTTGTTATCTTTGTCAGTTTTTCTTGCCTCAGCTTGAAGAATGTCCAAGTGATTGCGTATTGTTGCCTCATCCTCTTCTGGTTGATTGGGACCAATCTGAAAAAGGGAGTTTTTATTATACTACTGTAACATGATGCGATAAGTAGTCCATGTATTTCTTTTCATCTACAGAAGAAGGACAAAATTACATGCATTATATGGATTCCATTCTCATATGACACTATCTACAAGGCTGCAAATGCAATTATATAATTATTATTATTGTGAGTCATAATTTAAAAATTAGTGCATGACATATGAAGATATTACAGGTTCTGTATTTGGCATGACTGATTCAGAATAAATTTGTTTGTATTACCTGAGGCTTAATGCGCTTTCTAAGACTTTGACTATCATCTTCGCTAGCTTCTTTTCTTTTGCCTGATCTTGCTCGGCCAGGGCCTCCAAATTTATTCTTAAGATACTGGATAGCGTCAGACTGAAGTGGACCCCTAACAGTCTTCATCTTGTTTCTTAAAGAACCTCTCCAGCAATTCTGCAAATGGTAACAAGACATCAGATTTTAGAATGGTTTAGCCACAGTATTTCATATGTGGTTATTCAATTAATCCTGGATGTATACCATAAAAGAGAGAAATCAGTCTGTGTGTGTGTACTGTAAGTCATAACTCTGTAGAAACCTTCTGTTTGACACCACTTTGACATCAATAAGTAGGTAAAAAAAAAAACACACAAAAACATACAAAAAGTTTTGCTCTTTATGTATGAGAGATGCCTGAATTAACTCCATTTCACCTTGAGGAGAGATAGAATGTCTAAAGGAGTGCATGAAATAATTTTAAGTGCTTAACATACTGTGAAAAATTGTAATTTGGCAAGTGACAGAGAGGACAGTTTAACTTTTAACAGACCTTGGCTGACATACTGTACCACTATCTGCAAGGGAAAAAATACTACCTGTTAATACATACCAATAAATTTAGCTGTATGATCTTCAAGATCAATAGACTGAAGTCAAGTGGCTACAGCATTATAGTCCCAGTCAGAAACTGTAGACATCTTTCTTGAATCTGCAGGACAAGTATATTTAATACATACTGTATACAGTAAAGCACACAGGTTACAGTATCAAATGTGCAAAATAAATATAAAATAGGCTCAGTGGCATCTCAAATCTTTAATCCTATGCTAATAAACATACATGAATAGTCGGTCCTGTAATCCAACAACTACAATAGTACCCACAGGCAAAAAATAAGAAATACAGTTTTTTACATGTAAATGGCCCCTGTCAAATGCTAAAATTCCATTCTTTTGGCATCTGTCTCGGCAAATCCGATTATTCGGCAGTTTCAAGAAATAGTCCCATTCTGAGTCATATGGCTTATTGGCACATCTTCCTAAGGATAGTGATTCATTGCAGTTTTGAAAATTACTTGCGGCTCACCGCACACAATGCAGCCAGCCTGTCAACAAGTGCTGAAGCCTGTAGGTTAATTACAGCACAGTACTACACTTGGAATTATCAGTGAAATACATTATTTGTATAAGGCTTACTCCCCTAGACGAGTTGCCGACCAAGGTGGAAAATATGAAGGGATGGGAGGTTCCCGCAATGAACAGTCAAACACTGCTTGGTGGAGGGCCCCACTCGTGTTATGAAATGTGGTTTCATGGGACAAGGTTAATTTATGGGGCTGTTTGGTTAGGATAGATGAGGTTAGATTGATAGAGGGTCTGAGGGGCGAAACAACCCAGTTAGCAGTGTATTTACAAAAGAAAAGAACATCAAAAAATACATAAAAAACCATGGGAAAACAGATGGTTCACTGGAAAATATTGGTTGACACCAGTCCTTCAAAATTACTATAAAATATCTATCAGATAGCTTAAGTCACACTTGTTGTATTGTCATCATTTCAGTCCGTATAGGCCAATGTAATATTAGCGGGACAGAGCATCCTCCCAGGATGAACAGTCCAAGGTGAGTTACCAGCAAGATTTAATGCTTTTAAGATCTGCATATGCAGCTTATATTTTACTCAAATCAAATTAAAGGTCATAGAGTGTAAGTTTTATCAGCAGAATAAATGGTTAAAATTAATTAAGGAAGTTTGTGGAACTGGTATCCAAATTTACCAAACAGTCAGTAAACATGTATCAGATTTCTTTTGGAAAACTTTTACTTTAATCTCATACTGTCGGCCGGAGATTGAGATTTACCACTTTATCTAAGGTGCAATTAGTACATCATTTTCTTCTCAGTAAGCATCCGTCGCAAATAAATACTTTCCAAGATATAATTTTGTCCCGTATAGTAAGTTACCCCACCATGACACCATGAATCACTAGCCGTCTATAGCAATGCAAGTTTAGGTTAGGTTAGATGAGGGTTGGTTAATGTGTTGGGGCAGTTAGCAAAACAAGTTAATATTTATTGTGGCTACTGATTTGGTCACCATCTTGGATTGAAGATCGGTGGTGCTTCCAGCCACTTGGTCCAACATGAATGCCATAGGGAAAAAAAAAAAAAAAAAACTTAGTTTTTGTATTATTTTACTTTAGTGCTACGGAGAGGCTGGAATGGCCGGGTAGGAATAAATAAAAATGTACCATTTCTCTGAACAAAATAATACACAGAAAGACTGGGTCTATTAGCCAATATGTTGGTTAATTTGCAGAAATAGGGTCTTAAGCCATTTTTGAAGGAAAATGCTTTTTTTTTTTATTAGACCAATTTAGGGACATTTTTGGGGTACAGTAAATCACTTTCACATAACCCCTACAAACGTAACCTAACCTGGCCCCAAAAATATATAGAAAAAATAAAACATGGCATTGCATGGGAAGTCCAAAAATGTACTAAAGTTAGACCTACGTTTTGAAAACCTATTCCAGCACATGTTATAGGTATTTAACCTAAGTGTATTACAAAGGCTTTGTTTTTAATTCATCCACAATAGGCCTAGCATAAAGCAAGATTGGTTACTGGTGGATTAACAGCACTGGCAAAAAGGCCTTGTGGGCTGGTATGGAAGTGTATGATCAAAAATTACAGGATTGATAACAGACTTAACTTATTGACTGGTTGCAATCAGGGCCATCATACCTTACAAATATACGTCTGAGCTGTATTATACTAGCTTCAGGGCGTCGGTTGTGGTAGAATAGAATCCTGTGCGTTGGTTTGGCGCCTTCACAGGTTTGTTTGGGGCCATCAGCATCAGGGCCTTCAGGGGTTATAAGAAATCCAGAGAGAGCAGTATAAAACTTGTTTACTTATATAATTTTTCAAATTTCGAAACAATTCAAACACTTTTTTTTTTTCTTGTCTTAAAAGTTATAGGCGACGAAAACAAATTACATACCTGATATATTTTGTTTATTGAATCATTATCCCATTCTTAATGTTGCTCTTGTTTTACAGAATACTGTAGTTCTACTCATTCCCTGCTTATATTTTAGTGCCTGTAATAATATTTTGAAGGGCAATCCACAATATAATATTTTGTTACACTATAAAAGTCGATGGTAATGATTCAGTAAGTGTCATCTGACAACAATCATATGCCATTCTTGCCAGACACCACCAGCAACTCCAATTTGAAATATCCTTTGATTTTCAATTATTTCTGACTTACAGGGACACATATATATTTGGTGTCGCGTAATTATGAAACAAGCATACAATTTTGATGAATTCATAAAGAACAGAATATAAAAATATACAACATAACATAATAAGAATGGTGAAATAGCAGGGGTAAACTTCAAGGGTAGATGATAAGGTTAGATGCATGTAAATTTACCAATTTAATTACCCTTCAGAGGGTAAATTTCCGGGGAGGCGTAAATAATCAACCAAAAACCACCCTGACATCCAACTTTACCCTTAGACCTATAAATTTACCCGTTTCCTACCCCATGTTTTTAACAGTGTACTCACCAGCTACTCCATCCACCTTCACATCCCCTGCTTTACCACTCATATCACAAATCAAAAACACTCTCTCCTTTCATACTTTTCCATGCACACTTCCACATTCGTTCAGAACTCTTCTCTCACTCTGCTTGCACGATCTTGCGTTGGCGCATACACGTACACAATCACCCACATTCCCGGTCCAACTGTCAGTTTTACCCACACAATCCTTGAGCCAACTGATCCATACTCTCTTACATTCTCCATCCATCTGTTACTCACAACAAGACACACTCTTTCTTTTGCCCTCTCATTCATACCTACTCCTGCACATATACCCCATCCATACTCCCATTCTCTCACACTCTCACCTAGCCATTTAGGTTCAGTTAATCCACATACATCCACTTTCACATCCTCAAGCACCTGAACAGCCTCTCACTCTTTCACCTCATCATTTGCATCCCTTACATTTCATGTCGCCATCCATATCATGTCCTATGTTCAGTCCTTAGTCCTCATCTTTTGGTCATCCTGGTCCAAGGCTTGTTGTTCGTACTTTAAGTTAGTTGCTTTCCAAGGAGGGGCACTAACCCTCCGCCAACCCACTTGCTGTCACGTAGGGGACACGTGTCTCTTGGTTATAAGGTTACCACCCAGCGCTGGCTTGCCACTTGATGTAGAGCTACCCTAAAATCAGAGTACCACTACACCAAGTGATTATATATATATATATATATATATATATATATATATATATATATATATATATATTTATATATATATATATATATAACTCTCTCTCTCTCTCTCTCTCTCTCTCCATACAATTTACTAATAGGCAGCTATTGCCAGATTCGTATATTACCTTCAAAGCTACTAATATTCCTATCCCCCAAAATATTGAAATTCTAGGTGTCCCACTTAACAATGACCTCAGCTGGACCTCTCATGTCAGATCACTTGGTCAAACCGCCTCCAAGAAACTTGGATTATTGTACAGTACAGTGTCCGTAATTTCTTCACTGACGAGCAGTTAGCTATAATTTATAACAGTCATGTTCGCTCTCAGCTTGAATATTGCTCACCCTTGTGGAATGGATGTGGAGAGGTTGCACTAAAACAAATGGCCAAAATTCAGAACAAAGCTGCTGGAATTATTAATAACCCTCCTTCAACTACCTCCCCTACAAGTAAGAAGGAATGTTGCCTTCCTTGCATTTTACAGGTATTTTTATGACAAATTCTCAGACGAAGTTGTGTCCATTGTGCCACCTCTCCATGCCTACCCTTGTGCTACACGGGCATCTGGTAGCGCTCATGACTGGAATGTCACTCAGCCATATTGCAGAACTTCTGCCTATCAGAATTCTTTCATTCCCCGAACTGTATCTCTCTGGAACTCGCTTCCCCAGAGTTGTTTCCCTTCAAACTTCAACCTACAGTAGTTCAAGTCCATCTGTTACAGATATTAATGAATGGAGGACACCAGCAATCTGGTGTATGGATTATTATTATTTTTTTCTCATTTGTTTTTCCTTCCTTTGTTCTCTTCTACATGTATATATATATATATATATATATATATATATATATATATTGCCAGACGCCATAATCCCGTAAGGGGTGGCCACCAGCAAATCGCCTTCATGTCGCCGTCCCCAGCCATTTTACTGCCCTGCTCCCAGCTCACACATCTCTCTCATATACCTCTCCACTCCATCCCTCCATCTCATCTTTGGCATACCCCTCCCTCCCCTCCCTCCACCTCACTCACATACTCTCCTCGTCAGTCTCTCACTCTCCATCCTCTCTACATGGCCAAACCACCTCAAGGTGCTTCTCCTAACGCTTCCTATCACATCCACATCCACACCACAACGCTCCCTCACTTCCTCATTTGTCAGTCTCTATCTCCATGTGACTCCACATTCTTCTCTCAAATAACTCATTTCCACTGCTCTCATTCTTGACTTCTGTTCCTCCAGCAAGGTCCAAGCTTCACTTCCATACGTTACAGATAGTATCACAATACTGTAATGTAATAACATTTTCATATCCATGCTCACTTCCCAGGTTCTTATTACTGCTTTCAAGGAACCGGTAGCTTTTCTTCCTTGTAAGCACTTCACCCTCTAGACTTCTATCCTTACTCATCAAACTACCCAAGTACTTAAACGCACTCACATTTTCCATTTCCTCCTCATCCAGCCTCACTGCACATTCACCAGCTTCACTTCTCTCAATGACCATAACTTTTCTCTTCCCTATATTCACCTTTAGATTCCGTTTCTTACACACTCTCCCAAACTCATCCACCAAGCCTTGCAGCTCCCTATCGTCTTCACTTAACACAGTATCATCTGCAAAGAACAGTACAGGGAGTTTCCAAACACAGTCCTCTCTCACTAGAGCCGCTCCAACATTCACTGCCCTACCATGTATCTCATTTGCAACCCCACCCATATACAGATTGAACAACCATGGAGGCAGGACACATCTCTGTTTCAATCCAACCTTCAAACAGAAAAATTCACTCAGTTCACTTCCACAAGCACTGGCGCCTTAGCACCCTCATACATACTTTTCACGGCATTCAGCAACTTCCCATCTACTCCATATATTCTTAATACTTTCCATAATCCATGTCCATCTAACCTTCATATGCTTTCTCCCAGTCAATGAAGGCCGCATATAGCTTCTTTCCCTTCTCTAGAAACTTTTCCACTAAAGACATAAAAATGAATATCTGATCCACACAACCTCTTTCCCTTCCTAAAACCTCCCTATTCTTCATGTTATTTCCCTAACATTGTCAATAATTATCCTACCATATATTTTTCCTATTACACTAAGAAGACAAATGCCCCTGTGATTACCACATACGTCTTTTTCCTCATTTCCTTTGTACAAGGGGATAATTATACCTGACTTCTAATCCTCCAGGCCTCTACCTTCCTCCCAGGCCAATCTGCACATCTTCCATATCCATTCTCCTACTGTCTCTCCTCCATGCTTCAGCATTTCACCACACACTTTATCAATTTCTGGGGCTTTCCCCAGTTTAAGTTTCTCCATTGCTTTCATGACTTCCGTCCTACTGATTTCTTCCTCTCTTCTCACCTCCCTCCTTCTCCCAGCCATTCCCCAGCCAATTACGCCTGCATTACTTCCATTCTTTATGTTCAACAATTCCTTAAAGTGTTCTCTCCATCTGCTCACTTTTTGTCCCTTCTCCACTACTAAGCTACCATTATTATCTTTCACTCCTCAACTAACTTCTTTGGCACCCTGTCTAACTCTCTTTACCTCTTTCCAGAACATTTTCTTACATTCTTTCCACTTTACACTCAAACTCTTTCCAATTCCTCGTCCACTCTCTTCTTACTCTCTCTTACTAATCTTTGCACCTCTCTCTTCCTCTCTACAGACAACTCTCTCTTCCGTCTCTCAACTTCTTCCACGCCCCTGTTTGTCATCCACTCATTAAATGCTATCTTCTTTTGTGCCACAGCCTCTTTCACATCTTCATTCCATCATGCTGTTCTCTACACCTCATTTAGTCTTCACTTCACCCCACACACCACCTCACAAGCTGCACAGATTTCTTCTGTGAATATCTTGCACACAACTTCCACGTCCCCCATCTGCTCCAGTCCATATTTACCCAATCGCTCCTCCACTTCCCTCTTATATTCTGCCTTTTTTCAATCCTCTTGTAACCTTTCCACTCTCTTGTATGAACAACGTCCTCCTGTCCTTTCCTTCTTCTATTCCTCCAATTCAGTTGGACCTTGATTCTGACCACCACCAAGTGGAGGTCAGAAAGTCCTCTCCCCCAGCCTCTATACACTCTTGCATCCATTTCACACCTTTCCATTCTGTCATCCACACACACATAATCAATCACTGCCTTCCGTTCACTCAGTTCACCATCCACCCTTCTCATTACTCGCCACGTATACCTATTTCTTATTTTGTGCCTGAAGAGGGTATTGGCTATCACCAACCCCCTCCTAGCACAAATGTCCACTAAAGCACTACCATTCTCATCCATCTCTGCAGGCACACCCCACTCACCAGCTACTCCATCCACCTTTACATTCCCTACTTTTCCAATCATATCTCCAATCAAAAAAACTCTCTCATTCCTTCCAATCTTTTCCATACACGAATCCATATTTGTCCAGAACTCTTCTCTCACTCTGCTTGCACGATCTTGCTTTGGTGCATACACGCACACAATTGCCCACATTTGTAGTCCAACGTTCAATCTTACCCACACAATCCTTGAGCCAACCGATCCATACTCCTTCCATCTATTATTCACAACAATACACACTCCTTCTTTTGTCCCCTCATTCTCACCTACTCCTGCGCATATACCCCATCCATACTCCCATTCTCTCACTCTCACCTTGCCATTTAGTTTCAGTTAAATCACATACATCCACTTTCGCACCTTCAAGCACCTGCACAATCTCTCTTCCTTTCACGTCATTTGCACCCCTTACATTCCTTGTAGCTATCCGTACCATGTCCTCTGTTCGATCCTTAGTCGTCACCTTTTGGTCAGTCCTGGTTCGAGGCTTCCTGTTCGCATTTTTAGTTAGCTATTTTCCGGGGAGGGGCCCTAACCCTCCGCCAACCCACTTGTTATCACAGAAACACGTGTTGGTTCGTTATAAGCTTACCATCCAGCATTTTAAATACTTTCATACTTTACAGGAAATCATATAGCTTGCCACTCACTGAAGCGCAACGCTAAAAACAGAGTACCAGTATACTAAGTGGGTGGTATATATATATATATATATATATATATATATATATATATATATATATATAAAATGCAAGAAAGAAGGAACCAAAGGCCAGAAGCCCGCAAACCGTTCCTTCAAAGGAAAAAACAAAAACAATACAAAAGAGAGCCAAATTCAAGATCCATTCATTTCGAGATGCCCGGACTCACTGCGTTTGAAAGACTGGAGATCATAGGAAGTAGGAAATACAGACAGAGAGAGACAGTTCCAGAGTTGACCTGTTGCATAAATGAAGGACTGAGAGTAACGGTTAACTCTGCATTAGTGAGTTGGACAGAAAAGGGATGATAGTTTGTTGCTAGACGGGTGCTACGTGCCCGTCGTAGTGTTGGAGGGATGCAAGCAGACAGTTCAGATGAGCAGTGACCATTGAAGTAGCGATAGAAAAGAGATAAAGATGCAACAGTATGGCGAAGAGACAGAGGTTGAAGGGAGCCAGTAAGAGGAGGAGAGTTGATGAGACGAAAAGCCTTTGACTCCACCGTGTTAAGAAGAGCTGTATGTGGGAAACCTCCCCACACATGAGAGTTGTACCCTAAACAGGGGCGGATAAAACCCGTGTATAAAGTAAACAACTCTGCAGGGGTAGAGAAGGTATGGAGTCGGGTTAGCACACCTAATCTCTTGGAAGCAGATTTTACAAAAGATGTAGTATGATTTTCCCAAGAGAAGTCCCGAGTGAATGAAACCCCAAGCATGTTCGAGGATGATACAGAATTGAGCTGGATATTAATAAGCCTTGGAGGGTACTCCTGTGGAAGATTGTGTCGGTTTGATAGGTGTAAAACCTGAGTTTTTACCCATTAAAAACAAAAAGTTTATTTTTACCCCAGTCAAAGATATGAGCCAAGTCAGACATTAGGTGTGCCATAGCCTCATCCCTTGTTTGTTGAAGTAGCTGCTGAGGTGGACGTTGCAGAAACCGAATGAAAAGGTGAAGGGTGGAATCATCAGCATATGAGTGGATAGGGTTAGATGTACTGCTTAGAAGGTCGTTGATGAATAAAAGGAAGAGAGTTGGTGATAGGAGAGAACCCTGAGGAACATCCACTGTTGATTGGTCTAGGAGAAGAACGATGGCTGTCTACAACAGCAGCTATATAATGACCAGAAAGGAAGCTATTGATGAAAGCACAGATAGAAGGATAGAAACCGTAAGAGGGCAGTTTGGAAATTAAAGATTTATGCCAGACTCCAACGAAAGCCTTTGAGATGTCAAATGCAATGGCAAAGCTATCGCTAAAGTCCCAAAATGAGGATGACCAGGAGTCTGAAAGGTAGGTGAGAAGATCGCCAGTGGAGTGATCGCCATACTGACGATCAGAAAGAATGTTGACAAAGGAAAGATGCTTTAAAATTTTTCTTTTAAGAACTGAGTTGAAAACTTTTCAAACACAGGATGTTCAGGCAATTGGACGATAGTCTGAGGGTTGGGAACGGTCACCCTTCTTTGGGACTGGCTGAATGAGAGCAAATTTCTAGCAAGAAGAAAAGGTACAAGTTTACAGACAAAGGCGAAAGAGTTTACCTAAGCAGGGTGTAATCACTGAAGCACAGTTCTTGAGAACAACAGGAGGGACTCCATCAGGCACATATGTGTTGTTAGTTGTTACGGCTATAATTATTACTCCTCCGCCTCATCCCTCGTGAACTCCCATCTTTTGACTGAAGTCAAGCACTCGTCCACCTCACGCTACCAGCGCTCCATCTGTTGACTGGATTTGATACTACTAGTTTCCCAACATGTCACCTGACTTTCCCTCCCTTTTTCTGTGTGAAGCGAGGTTGCCTGATTATCTGGTTTCCCGCGCAAGTTCAGTTCACACTCATCCTCTGCCCTGGGAATATCTTAGTGAACCACTCCTGACCTTTACCTGGAAGCCTGTGTTATAGGGAACCCATCTTCAACGCCTTCTTTTGCTGTAAACCATGAGTATCAGTTTTCTCCTTGCATTAGTTCATTAATCTTCTGATGGTGAATGGCTTTAGGTATTTATATTGTTTTTTTCTTAGGTTTAGTTAGGTTTAGGGTTGTAATTATTGTATGTTTAGTTTGTTAAATTAAATGAATAATCAACCAAATCATTATCAATCTACCCTGTAGTTTGTCTAGTTGCATAGTGTTCATGATCCTTCTCTTTTCTTATTGCTTTCCATGGGTCTTCATAGGGTAGATACAGTTAAATACTCCCCATGGATCGTAATATAGTATTGAGGCCAGTGATGGCAGAGGATACATCAGCTAAAAAAATTTTAATGTCAGCCTTGAGGAAGTCTGAGGAGGGAAGTGATGGAGGGACAGCACCGGAATCGTCTAAGGTGGAATGATAGGAGAAAGTCTGAGTGAAGAGATCTGCTTTATCAGTAGAAGAAATAGCTACAGAGCCATCAGAGTAGAAAAGAGGAGGGAAGAATGATGCGGTAAAGTTGTTAGAAAGGTATCTGGCAAGGTGCCAGAAGGAGCGGAAAGAATTCGAGTTGGAGAGTTGAGAGCACTTACTATGGATGAAATTATTTTTAGCTGTGCAAAGAACAGACTTAGCACGATTCCGGGCAGAAATATAAACAAGATGTGATTCAGGGGTGGGTTGGCTCTGGTACCTTTTATGGGCCCTCTCCTTGTTGCGGACAGCATTAGAACAAGCATGGTTAAACTAAGGCTTTCTTGCATTAGTCAAAGGATATGAGAAAGGAATGTATGCTTCCATGCCCAAGAGAATAACCTTCGTAATGTGCAAGGCACACTCAGATGGCTCCTGGCCATGGAAGCAATAATCATTCCACGGAAAATCAAAGAAGTACTGTATCAGGGCCTCCCAATCTGCAGCTCAAAGTGCCACAGACCAACAGACGAAGTTTCTTTGGAGGGTCCACAGGTCATACCAGAGCAATGGGACAGGTTAAGGTAATAAGGTTGTGATCGGAGGAGCCCAACTGAGAGGAAAGATTAACAGTGTAAACAGAAGCATTAGTTGTAAGGAAGAGATCAAGTATATTGGAACTCTCTCCAATGCGGTCAGTGATACGGGTAGTGTGCTTTACAAGCTGTTCTTGGTCATTAAGTGTAGAAAAGATGTAGTCTTGTTCACCAGGTGGATCAGTGAAAGGAGAGGAGAGCCAAAGGTGGTGGTGAACATTGAAATCTCCTGGAATGGAGATTTCAGAGAAAAGAGAAATTGATAGAATGTGTTCCATCGTAGAAATAAGATAGTCAAAGAACTTTTGATAGTAAAATCAGGGGATAAGTAAACAGCACAGATATATTTAGTCAGAGAATGACAAAAAAGCCTAAGCCAGAAATTAGAGAATTCAGATGAATCAAGTTCAGGAACACGAGAGCAAGATAAATCGTTGTGTACATATACTCAAGATCCACCTTTGGCATTGAAATGAGTATAGAGAAAGTAGGAGGAAACAGAAAAAGGTTTGCTGTCAGTTGCCTCAGACAGCTGGGTCTCTGTCAGGAAGAGAAGGTGAGGATTAGTGGAGGAGAGGTAGTGTTTGACAGAGAGAAACTTTGAGGAAAGGCCGCGAATGTTGCAAAAATGAAGAAGTGAGTCAGACAGTGGTTCCAGGCAACTCTCTGAGTCGTCACCGGGAGAGGGGCTGATGGTGGGGGAATATCCCCCCCCCTGGGGACTCAGTGGCTTGATTTTCATATGTCGCCATTTTAATTTTTAATTTTGAAAAAGAAGTGTGGTGTGTCCTGTGCATGTAGATTAGTGTTGACAATTTGAAAAAAAACTTGTATTGAAGAACATGCTGGCCTACTCTCTGTGTTAATGAGACACTGAAAAAGTTCAGCAAAAGGGGATGGTCAGGAACTAGTCCCGAGGGCTGATGAAACGGGAGCTCCACCTCTCCCTGCTATCAGCTTTCCACCCACCTTGGGAGTACTGCCCTGCTCGACTGGTGCTACAGTCTTTTCTTTATATCTATCTATCTATCTATCTATCTATCTATATATATATATATATATATATATATATATATATATATATATATAATTTGTGGTAGGTGGGGGGGCTCACCATCCACTCACTCGATGTAGTGCTGCTGTCGGGTGTCTGACCTTTCCTCTCCTCCATCCTTCTGTCCTTCCATCCTCTTCTGTCTTCCTTTCCTTCATTCTTTCCTTGTCCTTCTGCCTACGGGTAACTTTACATTCCCTCTTCTGTCTTTCTTTCCTTCATTCTTTCCTCTTCCTTCTGCCTGTCGGTGACTCTACACTGAGTGACAAGCCAAATGGTTTCCTGTACACCAGGAAACCATTTACTATGCTGGGTGGTAACCATATAACCAAATTTTGACGCCTGGTGGTTTAGTGGGTAATTATTGCGCTCCAATGAGATTGAGCCGGTGAAGGTTTATATCCAAGGGATGGTTGGGGTTGATTGCTCATGTAATGCCACTCAGGGATGAGTGAGGCTGGTCACTCTCATCTTAAATGTCTGGACCAATTTGCCTAGCCCCGGGTTCCTGCACTCCTCTGTGGGGCGATATAGGATTGGATGATGATGATGATGATGATGATGATGATGATGATATATATATACAGTATACACACACACACACACACACACACACACACACACATATATATATATATATATATATATATATATATATATATATATATATATATATATATATATATATATATATATATATATAAAGAAACGCTAAGTAGGAAAATATTTTCTCTTCTCTTCTCGGAGACCTCTCCTATTATGTTCTCCTATATTCTCTACTCTTTCTGACCATCTCAATTTTTTTTTACCAACTCAGAAACAAACATTGGGGGGGTAACCCCCCTCCCCCTCCCCAAGGTCGGGCCATCCCTGAGTTTGTGCTCCGTCCGCTAAATAATGACGTGTCTAAAGGTGGGGTAAGAGAGAGGATGGAGTGCAGAATGCTTGGTGTGAAGTATAGGTGCATTGTGAGGTGACATTGACAATGTACATGTTGTTGAACTGTGGAAACGACGTCTATCTTATTATGTCTAATTTCAAATGTATTTCTGTCTATCGTTTTACTTTTATCTGTTTTTATCACCTGCTCCATATCTTTTTCTACACATCTTTAATGATTTCCTTGAATGTACCTGTCGTTATGTTGCATTATGATTATCATTAGTCTGGCTATATCAACTAATATGGCTTATTTGTTTGAATATTTATGGATCCTCTTAGTTTTTTTAATTATAAGTGTATCTTTCTGTCTTCATCTATACATCATTATTTATCTAGTTATCAATATATATTCATCATTGGCCTGTCTAAATCTGTTCATTTCTACTTCCAGTATTTTTTACACGAGGGAAAAAAAAAAAAAAGCTACAAGTCCGCAATAGTGTTCCCTTCAAGGAAAAAAATATGTATTTCGAGGTGCCTGGACACATTGCATTTAAAAGATAGGAAATTATTGGCTATATGAAATACAAAGGAAGACAGCTCCACAACTGACTTGTTGCATTCAGGAAGGACTGGGAGTAAGGTTAGCTACTGCATAAGTGAGTTGAACGGAAAAGGGATGAGAGTCTTCGACACTGGGGTGAAAAACACTCCAGTATAAAATCAACAACTGTGCAGAGTTAAGGAAGGCATCAAGTCGGCTTAGCAAACTTGACTTCTTTTAAGCAGATTTTACAGGAGAGGTGATATGATTGTTCCAAGGTAAATCCTGAGAGAATGAAACCCCACAAACATTCAAAGATGAAGAGTTGAGTTGGATAGAGTTAAAAATTGAACTTCTGTGGAATATATTACCAGGTCGAAAGATGTATGAACTGAGATTTTTATACAGTAAAAACAAGTTTATTTGTACCCCAGTCAGAGATATGAGCCAAGTCAGACATGAGATGTGCCATAACTGTTGAAATAACTACTGAGATGGATGCTGCGGGAAGTAAATGAAAAGGAGAATGGTGGAATCATCGGCATATGAGTGGATAGGGTTAGATGCACAGCTTAGAAGGTCATTTATGAAAAGAAGGCAGAGACTTGGTAATAGTAGAGAGCCCGAGGAACACCACTATTGACAGTTCTAGGAGAAGAAAGGTGGCTGTCTACAATAGCAGATAACGAACGATCAGACAGGAATCTGGAGATGAAGGCACAGAAAGAACAGAAACTGTAAGAGGGCACTTTGGAAATGAAGATTTATGCAAGACTCTATCGGAAGACTTGGATATGCCAAGTGCAATGGCAAGATTCTCGCCCGAAAGAAGGATGAGCTGGAGTCTGAAAGGAAGTTGAGAGGCTGGCCAGTGGAGCTTCCCTTCCGAAACCCATACTAGCGTTCGAAAAGTTGATGATAGGAAACAAATTTAAATTTTTTTTTGTTAAGAATAAATTATAAAACTTTATAGAATAGGGTGTTAAAACAATTGAGTGATAGTGAGAGGGCTGGGAGTGGTCACCCTTCTTTGGGACGGGCTGAATGAGAGCAGACATCTAGCACGAAAGAAAGCTATAAGTTAGTAGACAGACAAAGGCGAAAGAGTTTACCTTGACAAGGTGTAAGGGCAACTGGAGAGACCACATAAGGCCCATTCGCTTTGTTCATAATGAGGCCTGTTGGTGTAGAAAGTACATCCACCGAGAACTCTTAATGTCAGTCATAGGGATGCCAGACAGAAGAGATGGAGGATCAGCACCAGAATCATATAAGATGGAATTCGATGAGAATGCCTGAGCACAGAGTTCTGCTCTTTCAGTAGAAGAGACAGGTATAAAACGATCAGGGGAAAAAAGAGGAAAAAAAAAAAAAGAGGGAAGGAGGATGAAAAAAAGTTGTTAGAATGGTTTTCCAGCAAGATGGTGGAAGCAACAAAAAGAATTAGAGTCAAAGATTTCAGAGCATTTAGTATGAATCAATTTATTCTTAAGCACGCAGAGAACAGCCATGGCACTGTTCTCGTCAAGGACATAATAGAGGTAAGATTCGGGTATGGGTTGGCTCCAGTTCATTTTATAGGCCTTCTTGTTGTCAACAGCTTCAGAACAAGCGTGATCAATTCATATTTTTGAATTAGTCACAGGATAAGAGAATGGAATCTGTGTTTCCATGCCTGAGTGAATATCCTCCATATTGTGCGAGGAACACTCAGATGGCTCTTGTCAAAGAAGCAAAAATAATTCCAGAGGAAATATAACAAGTACTGCCTGAGGACCACCATATAAGCAGATCCAAAGTGCTGTCGCATCTTACTAGAGAAAACGAACAGGTTAAGGTGATAAGATTGTGATCGGAGTAGCCCAACGAAATGAGAATAATAACTGGTAATCAGAATGACAAGGTATATGAAAGAGGCCAAGTATGTTGAAACTGCTGGAAGAGGTCAGGTCATTATTCATGAAAATGATGTACCGGTACAGTCGTGATCATAAATAATCACTTATCCTACGGTACCCCATGCCTCAGGCTGCCTCCTTTATGCGCAGCAAGTCACCGTGCAGTAAGAGGGGCTGAGAGGGAGGGGCCAGAGATAGAAGGGAAGGTGGGTGGGTGGACGAGCGATGGTGCGGGGGTGAAGAGAGGGAGGGGAGAGAGGGTAGATAGGGGAGGGAGAATGAAATGCTAAGTGGTAGTCACATTATTTGTCATTTTTCTTTCATTCAAGGCATGATATAAAGGAGATAATATCTGGCAGATAATGCTGCAATTACGCCTTGTATAGTGGCGTCAGATAACAAGCTTTAGATAGGAGGTGATATCAAGGGCTGGCTCATGAGAGAAATATACTGACGTGACAGATCAAACATTAGTGCAGAGCCAGAAGTTTCCATCACAACACACTACTGCCTTGTCCACCAATGGGTAACTATTTTTTTTTCTCTCTCTCTTGGCGTGAACTATCATTCCGAGGTGATGACAGGGTATTGGGGTTGTTGCACGGCCATTCAAACCCACAACTGCATGAAGCCCAAGCAACAGATTATGAGTCATATCGTTATTATATCCACCTATCTGCACAGGCATCAAATTTATTTACATTTTATGCACAATTATTTCAAGCAGCCTTTTCATATAGATATGCCATAAGATAGTTGACATGATGGTGACTGTAGAGAGAGAGTGTATACTGAAAGGATGATCATATTACTGTGGACATAGCCTAGTCAATGGTTGGATATGATATTTAGTTCCAAAAATTAATTACAAGTAAGGGCAAAGGACGTTTCTTACAAAAACTTAAGTCAAAGCCATCCAGATAACATTCTGCATCCGATATCAAAATACACAAATAAACACAAATATCTCACGAGCCAGGCCTTGATATCATCACTCTAATGTTTGTTATCTGACGCCGCTATACAAGGTGTAATGCAACATTACCAAATTTTAACCCCTTTATATCATGCTCAGAATGAAAGAAAATAGATAAATTATGTGACCACCACTTGACTTTTCATCTCCCTCCCCTCCCGCACTCCACCCCAGACCATCGCTCGTCTCCCCCCCCCCCACCTTCCCTTGTCTCTCTGGCCCATCCCTCTCAGCCCCTCTTACTCCATTGTGACTTGCCACACATAAAGGAGCCAGCCTGAGACATGGGGTACGGGAGGATAGGTCATTATTTATGACCACGACTGTACCTGCTTCACAAGATAAATCAGTAACAGAGAGGAGAGCCAAAGTTGGAGGTAAACATTGATATCACCTAGAATGGAGATTTAATTGAACAACTGATAGGATGTTTTCCATCTTAAGAAAGCCAAAGACTTTCTTACAGTCAGTACAACTAGGCGATAAGTACACAGATATATATAGTCAGAGAATGATATGATAGGCAAAGCCATAGTGTAGAAAGTTTGGAAGGTCCAGGTTAAGAACATGAGAACAAGATACTGGGAGAGGTGGTGGCTCAATCGGTAGAGAGGTGGCCTGTAGTCCTAACGGACCCGGGTTCAAATCCCGCTGGAGCAGGGAACAGTTTAAGGATTTGAATTTCATAAAAATCAGACTTTACCAATCTACCAGAAGACCCACCGACATGTCGTAAAAATACACCCGCTAATACCAGTACACTAGTCCTGTATGAGACAGCCCTAGCATGTATTCAATATGGACGGTGGGTGTTAGCGCCGAATTGGTGACATGTAGAGGTGTGTGGTATGTAGGAGGACTACTGGGCCTTGAAAGCGGGCTGTGAAACCTATGCCCAGAGTCGGACACACATAAAAAAAAAAATAAAAAATAACGTCCCGACCCCACACAGCCACAAGCTCCAACAGCAGTACGAGTAGTTCAGTACAGGAAGGGCATCGCCCATTGAGTTGTTCTTCCTATGGTCAGCCTTTAAGTGTACAGTACACAGGATCAGCTCAGGCGTCATAAACACAGAGAGTAGGCCAGCATGCTCTCATAATACCTCTACCTTCAACTGTCTACACCACACTACATGCACATAATATATCACACCTTCTATTCACATCTTTAGTAATGGCCGCTGCAATTTTACAATCAAATGAGGTGGTACCTCGGATTGCCACCACCGGCAGGGTAGGGCTGGAGGCACAGGGTCCTCCCGGTCGCCATCAAGCAACTGTGCCGGCAGCGACTGTTGCTATTTCCGGTAATGCTCATCGGCGAAGAGGTGACGGTACGGCCTTATTCTTTACCAACATCCGCGGCCTTACCACAAAGTTAAACTCAGTTCATTTTTTCCTTCAGTCCATATCCCCTTTGGCCCTTTTCCTCACAGAACCACAAATCTCACCCTCTACCGATATATCTCCATTTTGTTTTCCCGGTTACCATCTTACAAACTTTCGAAACAAGGGCGGCACTTGTTGTTATATCAAATCCCAATATGCAGTTGATACTATTTTAAACTTCACTTCATCCAGTTTTGATTACTCATTATATAAATTAAATTGCCAAAACATTGCCAAATATATCTGTGTAGTTTATCGTTCCCCCAGTGCTTCTTCGGAACCCAGTATATTTGATTCCATATCCACTCAGTTGAGTAACCTTGACCTTGCCCTTGACAATGAAATTACCATTTTGGGTGATTTTAACATACACAATGTTGAATGGTTATTGCATTCTGCCCGGACTGACGACGCTGGTCTAGAATGCGAACTGTTTGCGGAATCATTTAATCTCACCCAGTTGGTAAAGCAACCAACCGGAATACCTGATAATCCTGACCATAATGCCCATCTCTTGGATTTATTCTTGACAAATAATCCAGATCAATACAGGATAGAGGTACTGTCACCACTTGGATCCTCTGACCACAATCTCATCAAAGCCTCATTAGTTAACCCTCCTACACCTCCCCATTCCGAACCTGTCAGGGTGACCCGATGGCACTTTGACAGGGCAGACTGCGATGGATTTAGAAATTATCTTGCTGATGTTCCATGGCAGTCTTTCTTCTATAGTGATCCCAATTCTACCCAGCCCCACATTTGCGACTTAATACTAGCTGGTACGGATTTATTCATACCAAGTCAACAATTCACTAAAAGATCAAACTCTCCAAAATGGTTTGATGGCAATTGTGCCAGAGCAACAGCCCAAAAGTCATTAGCATATAACTCTTACTTAAAATCAAAAACACCTGAATCACTCTCCCAATTTAAAATTGCTAGAAATCATGCAAAAGCTGTATTAAATCTATCTAAATCAAACTTTCTTCAAAAGCAAGCATCAAAACTACTTAACAACCCAAATGACAATAGAATATTCTGGTCAACTCTTAATTCTTTCAATAATAACTTTAACAAGTCATCTTCCATTCCCCCACTAAAATCTTCAGATGGCAATATTACAAATGACCCACTTGGGAAAGCAGATATCTTTGCTAGTACCTTTGCAAGAAACTCTACCATAGATGATACCAGCCAGAATGTCTCAGTACTGGAACTTGATTCTCCCGAAATTGCCCCACTTAAAATACAGACAAGATTCGTAAAATCCATCCTAGACAATTTACCTACCAACAAAGCTCCAGGCCCAGATGGAATTCCGCCAATTGTTTTGAAAAAGTGTTCCCCTGAACTTGCCTCTGTCCTAGCTAAATTATTCAGACTATGCATACGTACTTCTTTATTTCCAAATTCATGGAAAGAAGCCAATATCCACCCAGTTCCGAAGAAAGGAAGTTCGTCTGACCCCTCCAATTACAGACCAATAGCTGTCACATCTTCTCTTGGTAAGGTATTTGAAACTTTAATTAATAAGCATATTGTTAAACATCTTGAATCCAACAACTTAATTAGTGATAGATAATACGGTTTTCGCCGCAAAAGATCCACCATTGACATACTCAATCTCTTAACTCATACGATCCATCAGTCAATTGATCTTTTTGGAGAAACTCATGCAGTAGCTCTTGATATCTCTAAAGCTTTCGACAGAGTATGGCACCGTTCCCTGCTGTCCAAACTCCCTTGCTATGGACTAACGTCTTTTGTTCCTTTGATTTCTTCTTATCTTAGTGACAGGAAAATAAGAGTAAAAGTAGATGATGTATATTCAAATTTCCACTCAATTAACGCCGGCATGCCGCAGGGATCAGTTCTGGTGCCAACCCTATTTCTGGTTCACATTAATGATCTCTTATCTGTCACTCACAATCCCATTCACTCATATGCAGATGACTCAACACTACATAGTTCATTCACACTCAGACATCCAATTACAAAGTCTAATATCTCTACCTCTCAACTCAGTACAGCCATCTCCATTAATCAAGATCTATCTACAATCAGTGAATGGGGACAAAACAACCTTGTCTCTTTTAATGCTAGTAAAACAAAATATATACAGTTTACTAATAGACAGATATTGCCAGATTCGTACATTACCTTCAGTGCTACTAATATTCCCATCTCCAAAAGTATTGAAATTCTTGGTGTCTCACTTAACAGTGCCCTCAGCTGGACCTCTCATGTCAGATCACTTGCTAAAACCGCCTCAAAGAAACTTGGATTATTGTTCAGAGTCCGTAACTTCTTCGCCGATGAGCAGTTGGCTATAATTTATGAGAGTCATGTGCGCTCTCAGCTTGAATATTGCTCACCCTTGTGGGATGGTTGTGGAGAGGTTGCATTAAGACAACTAGACAAAATTCAGAATAAAGCTGTTAGAATCATTAACAACCCTGCCATTACATATAAACTACCTACCCTGCAAGTAAGAAGGAATGTTGCCTCCCTTGCATTATTTTACAGATATTTTTTTGGCAAATGCTCAGACGAAGTTGCGTCCGTGGTGCCAGCTCTCCATGCCTTCCCCCGTGCTACACGGGCATCTGGTAGCGCTCATGACTGGAATGTCACTCAACCATATTGCAGAACTTCTGCCTATCAGAATTCTTTCATTCCCCGAACTGCATCTCTCTGGAACTCGCTTCCCCAGAGTTGTTTTCCTCCAAATTTCAACCTACAACTGTTCAAGTCTAACTGTTACAGATATTTTATGAACAGAGGACACCAGTAATCTGGTGTATGGATTATTTTTTTTTTCCATTTGTTTTTCCTTCCTCCGTTCTGTTATTTATAAAAAAAAAAAAAAAGAAAAAAAACACTGGCTTCCTATGTTCACTATGTTTTCCAAATAATTACAGTGAATGCTTTCCAACGTCACTTCACTATTCTCACAAGCACTGGAGCTATACAAACTTTACTAACTGCAAGTACACTTAATGCTTGACAACACTTCACTATTTTCACAAGTACCGATGATATACAAACTTCAGTAATACTTCACTGTTTGCCAACAACACTTCTCTGTTTTCACAAGTACTGGAATGACACTGCACTACACTCAGACTGAACTGAAAACCAACTGAACTTCTCTAGTCTCTTCTCCATCCTTATATAAGCTTGCATTGTTCTAGAGTTATCTACATACTACGAGAATAACAGTTCTAATGTATTCCAGGGAGAGAGCATCATTTACAACAGTTACCAACTAGGAGACAACCAAATCATGCCAGAGTATTCTTACATTACATAACACTGTAAATTATATAGCATACAAACTTACATTAAATAATTTAACAATCACGTAAATAAAACATTATTGAGAAAATGGGCATAAAAAGTAATGCATAACTTACAAAACAGCTATGCTTACAAACAGCAGGCTAACTGGCAACTCTGACTCTTACCGGAGCTAGCTACTGTAAACATCAGGAATCAGTGAGAAATTTCAAGATTGCCTAACTACTGTACCAAATCCCGCTTCTTAACAGTACCCACTCCCGAGTCATTTGTTGTCCCGACAAAATTACACAAAATATACAAGCATAAACCTTAATCCTAATGAAACATCTAACTGTACACAAAATAATCCTTCTACTTATCAGGTCTTCTTCTATGCCACTTCCAACGACATCCTTGCTCCTCCACACAGTCCACTCCTCCTGGAAGGTCTTGGTCCTATTCCTGATTCACTTCTTCCCTCGGGAAACTGTTACCATCCTCATGCACTTCAGCTCCTTGGTCCTCCCCAACATCCTCAGCTACGAAAGAGCACGATTCCTTGGAGATGGCCCAGCTGTACTGTCTTAGCCCATTGTACTGCCACAGATGATTCACATGTACCACCTTTGGGTGAGACTTCCTGCCTCCCCGAATCTGATACGTTATGTCTGATAGGCGATCCAACACAGTGTAAGGTCCGTCCCATGGGCTCTGCTGCTTCGGTGACTGTCCCCTTTTTCACCGAGGATTGTATAACCATACTCACTCATCATCAGTGAGGCTCACCTCACTTGCCTTGGCATCAGACTTGCACTTCATCACCTCTCCTGAAAACTTAAGGGCTCCTCGCACTTGATGATGTACCTCAGCCAGCCTATCCTGAAGGTGTTTGGCATAGCTGGAGGTGTCTGTAGGCAGCCCTTCACCAAGTGGTCTTCCCATTAACAAGTCAACGGGTAAGCATAACTCGTGGCCGAACATGAGTTTTGCACGTGTGCAGCTGGTAGTCTCATGGGATACAGATGATATGCAATCAACAATGCAGGTATTTTCTGGGCCCATTCTGTTTGTCCTGCTACACAGTACTTGGCCATTTCTTGTCCTAGGGGGTTAGTTGAATATCTCCACCATCCCATCTGACTGTGCCCTTAGAGGGGTCGCCCTGGTCTTCTTGATCCCCAATAACTTGCAGCACTCACGGAACACAGCAGACTTGAAGTTTCTACCCTGGTCTGAATGTAGCTCCTGTGACATCCCAAAATGACAGAAAAACTGGCCAACCATCACCGGAGCAACAGTCGCAGCCTTTTGATCAGGGATAGCATAGGCTTCTAGCCTCTTTGTGAAGCAGTCCATGGCAACACATATATACTGGTTTCCTCTTTGAGTGCATGGCAAAGGTCCAGCAATGTCCATCGCGACTCTTTCCGTCGGTGCACCCACTTGGTACAGCTGAAGAGGGGTGGAACCACGTTTCTTGGGTCTCTTCTTGGCACAACACACATCACAGACCTGACAACACCCTTCAGCATCCTGGTGCATGCCAATCCAGTGGAACCTCTGTTGCAGCCAGCTTAGAGTTTTCTTCACTCCCAGGTCCCCAGTAGTTATCTGGTTATGAGACTCATCCAATATCTCAGACCTCATTTTCTTCAGAAGCACCAGTTGCCAATGCTTGCTGAGGTCATCGGGTGTCTTCCACTGATGCTCCAGTAGTTCGCTGTCCAAACGAAGAAGGTCCCACTGACTCCAGTAGCTCTTAGTTGCAGGGCTAAACCTGGAAACTTCTTCCCAATATGGTCGCACTGTACTCTGCTGCAGCCACTCTATCACTGATTGCAAATCTGCATCCTCCATCTGCATCATCTTCAGGTCTTCATCATCTGACGCTGGCCCTGTCACTGCAGTACAGCTGCAATTCTTGTTATGACCCTTTTTACTACACTGCTTGCCGTCTGTTCTTCCGTGTTCTCGCACACTATTCATCAAGGTTCTCCTGCATTTCCACAGTGGTGGGGCTTCTTGGGAGAAACTGGCTTGTGGTTGCCCATTGACACCAGCCTCCACTAGTTTTCCGCTTCTTTCTGGTGTTCTGCAACCTTCTTCTTATCATCCTTTTTCTTCTTCGGACATTCACTATGCTGCAGCCACTCTATCACTGGTTGCAAATCTGCATCATCCATCTGCACCATCTTCAGTTCTTCTTCATCTGACGCTGGCCCTGTCACTGCAGTACAGCTGCATTTTTTGCTATAACCTTTTTTTTTTTTTTTTTACTACAGTGCTTGCCGTCTGTTCTTGTCTTCTCACACACTATCCATCAAGGCTCTTCTGCATTTCCTCTGTGGTGGGTCTTCTTGGGAAAATCTGGCTGGTGGTTGTCCCCTTAACACCAGCCTCCACTAATTTTCTGCTTCTTTCTGGTCTTCTGCAGCCTTCTTATCATCCTTTTTCTTCTTTGGACACTCAGAACTGAAGTGTCCCCCTCACTACATGTACATCATACTTTTGTTACAATTGAAGATTTCCTTCCACTGCGCTTTTCTTGCTATTTCTTCCATTTATGACAGTCCTCCTTGTCTCCCAGCTTCCCACAGAGCCAGCAGTCTCCTCCGGTCTTCTGTTCCCTCTTTCACTTGCAGCAGTCCTCTTTTCTATGTCCTGGCTTTTCACATTACCAGCAACTTCTTACAAATTTTTCTGCTGCATGTTCCTGCCCCTTTCTTGCATTGAATCCTGCTCTACGACCTGCCTGAAAAGTGGGCGTACTGGACCTGACATAGGACTCAAATTCTAGAGCCCTGGCTAGTGCTTCTTGCATGCTTCTGGATTGTGCCTGCTTCACTTGCACTTTCAACTCTGCAGTATCAAGAGCATCGATGAACTGGTCCCTCAGAAGAATAGCAAACAGGTTAGTAGCTGCTCCAGGGCACACCTTGTAAGCCATACTCTCCAGATCATGAACAAACTGCTGTAGGGATTCTCCTCTAGCCCATACATGGCTCAGTGATCTTCCTCTGTAAACTTCAGTTTGGTACATGGTTCCATATCTGCGCTCCAGCACGTCTACTAGAGACTTATAACTGTTCCTCTCCATCACTGACATCGGGCCCAGAATTTCCATTGTGGCACCCGTAAGACTAGTAGCAAGCTGCACTGTCCTCTGCCTATCATCTCAGCCATTCTGATCTGCAAAGTAACTCAAACAGTGCATAGTAACCTTCCCAAGATAATCTGCCATCAACTTCCTGAGGTTTCTTTTTAATTGGATCCCCATTATAGCCATGCACTTCGCTGGTTTGGGGCCTAAAAATTGGGGCATCATAAATAAGTCCAGGATTAAAATCTCCAACTTCCTATTATTCAACCCTATAATGCTAGCTTTAGATGATTGGGATCCATCAAAATTCATCAAGCACTGTCCATTCTTTTCATATGCTCCCTGTGCACTAGCCTGAGGCTCAGAAGTGCAGAACTTCTCTACAGCCTCAATTCTTTCACAAATTAACTTCAAATGGCCGTCTACATGCATGAACTGGTCATCTACATCCTTCAACTGGTCATCTACATGTTCTCTGCACTCCATCACAATTCCTTCATTAATTATCTTCAACTGGTCGTCTACATGCTGTTTACATTGTTGCTTACCTCATATTTCTGCTGTTCTAGCTTGGCATTTACTTCCTACTTAAGCTGTTGCTGTTCTTCCTTCATTTCCCCCATGAAAGCATCCAGGTGTCCTTGCATCCTCAGTTGTAATTTCCTGTGTTGTTCCTGTAATGCCTCTTCAAGCTGTTCATATCATTCTTTTTGTTCTTCACATTGTGCCTCTAATTGTTCACTCTGTGCTTGCAACTGTTAGTTCTTTCTGCCCTTCATTCTGTGCCTGTAATTGCTCTTTGAGTTCTTTCTTTCCTTCATTTTGTGCCTGTAATTCTTCTTTGAGTTCTTTCTGCCTTTCATTCTGTACCTGTAATTGTTTTCTGAGTTCTTTCTTTCAAGCTTGCTATAGCTTCATAACTGTAGCCAGGGTTGCCTCCTCCTCCTGCCCAGCTCGAGACCTTGTCTGCACACCTTCTGTTTCCATGCCGAAGGGTAGACTCACTGCAGCCCTTGATCCACACTCCTGACACCAGTGTTAAGCCCCCACCCCACACTGCCATAAGCTCCAACAGCAGTAGTTCAGTACAGGAAGGACGTTGCCCAGTGAGTTGTTCTTCCTATGGTCAGCCTTTAGGTGTACAGTACACAGGATCAGCTCAGGCGTCGTAAATAAACACTGGCTTTCTAAGTTCACTGCCTTTATTTTCCATATAATTACACTGAATGCTTTTCAACGTCACTTCACTATTCTCACAAGCACTGGAGCTATACAGACTTTACTAACTGCAAGTACACTTAATGCCTGATAACACTTCACTATTTTCACAAGTACCGATGATATACAAATTTCAATAGCACTTCACTGTTTGCCAATAACACTTTACTGTTTTCACAAGTACTGCACTGACACTGCACTACACTCAGACTGAACTGAAAACTGACTGAACTTCCTCTAGCCTCTTCTCCATCCTTATAAAAGGAGAACAACGGTTCTAGTGTAATCCAGGGAGAGAGCATCTGTTACAACAGTTACCAACTCGAAGACAACCAAAACATGCCAGAGTGTTCTTATATTACATAACACTGTAAATTATTTAGCATACAAACTTAAATTAAATTAAATAATCCAATATATTCCCAATAAGCCGGGAATCGAACCCAGGACTCTCATGTGAGAGCCAGGCAGCATATCACTACACCACGACCAGGTAAAAGTTATCTCACATTGCATCTTATGTTATGCATCTTATGTTAAATTATTTAAAACGAATATATATGGGCTGTGTGTAAGTATCTAGGCCTATAATTACTGAAAAATCCAAAATAAGTAAATTTTTGGCAAATTTCAAGAATTACACCTAACTCACAATAAATCTTAAAATGTTCATTTTTCAGTGTTTTATAGTGTGATTAATTTGAATGTAATATTCATTTCTGTCGGAAATGACTTTTTTTTTTTTTCTACACCAAACCAAGCTAACCCAACCAACCTAACCTAACCTAACCTAACCTAACCTAGGACATGAAGATTAAGAAGAGAAAATAACTGCAGTAGGCCAATAGGCCCATGATAGACAGCTTCCTCAAAAGTGTGACTTATCTACCCTGCCTAAAACAGCCCATGCAGGCCCATGCCAAGCAGCTCTCACAGGAGTGTGACAACAAGGATGACAAATTTTATATGCAACCTATGCCTGGCATATGCTTATATAGCCTATGCTTGAAACTTTCTAGAAAGGGGGTAGCAGCTACGTCACTGGTTAACCTATTCCATTCATCAACTACTTGATTCACAGTAAGTGTATTCAATCCCTACCCCCTTGGCCCCACGTCAAAAATTTACTGATTACCAAGATAGTTTACATGTACAGTATGTCACACATATATTAATATGGATGGTGTTGTAAGGGAGGTGAATGCAAGAGTGTTAGGTGGAGGTTTGAGTCTGGTGAATGTTGATGGTAGAGAGTGGAATCTGAAGCAGCTGCTGTTTGCAGATGATACTGCACTGGTAGCTGATTCAGAGGAGAGATTGAGACAGTTGGCAGAGGAGTTTGGAAGGGTGTGTGAAAGGAGGAAATTGAAAGTAAATAAGAGTAAAGTGATGAAGTGTACGAGGTCGATAGATGGTAGGAGGTTGAATATAGTTTTGAATGGTGAGTTGCTTGAGGAGGTAGAGTGTCTTAAGTATTTAGGGTCACATGTTGCTGTGGATGGAAGAATAGATGCAGAAGTGAAGTTTAGAATGCATCAAGTAGGAAAGGTGCTGGGAGGAATGAAAAAAGTGTTTAGATGTCGTTCGCTTAGAATGGATGTAAAGAGAATGTTGTATGAGGGTGTTGTGGTACAGTTGGTACTGAAACCTGGAATATGGGTGTAGCAGAGAGGAAAAGTTTAAATGTAACTGAGATGAGGTGTCTGAGGAGTATGTGTGGAGTGACACGTATGGACTGTGTGAGAAATGACGAAGTGCGAAGGAGAACTGGAGTTGTGCGGGAGATGGTAGAGGGTGTTGCAATGGTTTGGGCATATGGAGAGAATGGATAATGAGCGATTGGTGAGAATAATAACTAGATCTGATGTGAGAGTTGTAAGGCTGAGAGGAAGACCACGAATAGGATGGACGGATAGTGTGAAGAGAGCGTTGTATGCGAGAGGGATGTCTGTTGAGGAAGGAAGAGTGGTTGTACATGATAGAAATGATTGGAGAGAAATTGTGAATGAATAAATGATGATGCATCCTGAGGGGATACTCTCCCGCATTTGGTCTGCTCAGCTGATCAGGTCAGGTGCGGGTAAGAGGATGGGTCCATTATGATGTGGTAGGGGTAAACCAGCTCTGCTGTCGGGCCCTGCTGCGGATGTCACTGATTGCACTGCGCATTTGACCCTTGTACGGTGTTGTACGGTGAGGATCTGCCCCTTCTCCCCTTGGGACTAAGATGCGAATGAATGTGTTTGAGTAGATGAGTAAATTGGGAATGTGTCGTCCTTTCTTGGCTACCTCCCTTTCCTTGGGGGAAGCAGCCTATATATATAGATAAACAGATAGACTGTATGTCAGTTGCAGCTAGCTGTATTACACATATACATTGTGACATGTCTCTTTACCTAGAGGGATGCCCCGGTGAACTTTGACGGGATGTTCACCACATAGTGATGGAGGTCGCCTCATCTGAGATCTGGTTTCGGTCCCAAATTCTTGAAACTGGTGAATTTCTCACTAGGTATGGTGTAAGGTTCAAGCCCCAAACACATTATCCTGTTCCTGTACCTATCTTGGTGGTATTGATCCAGATTTCTGCATATATCTGACAGTTCCATCTCTGACAGCCCTGTCTGGACAGCCACTATCGCGAGGACTTTACCGTCCAATATAGAGTTGTAAACAAAACCACGTGATTTCTGTGACGTCACTGGAAAAGGACTATAGTTACTGAGTTATATGTGGGTTCATTTATCTGTCTGTTTATACCAATCTATTGAAACTACCTTTGTCAAAAAACATTACGCCTCTTAATATCTGTCTGTCTGTTGCCTGATCTGTATCTTAAAGCCAGTACATTTTTATTTAATGGTTTGTCTTAACATCCTTATGTGTCTGTATTTTTATCTCTTGATATACGTACAGGGTGACCGAATATGAATGCAACCCATAAAAGCGTGCATCATTTATACTACTGATAAGAAGTTTGCTTTATTTTTGCATTCGTATTAAGCTTAGTTGATAATAAAACAGTCCTGAAAGTTTGGGTTCTGCAGTTCAAATGGTCTGTTTTGTATGGCCTTTCCAAAATATATTTCAAATGACCACCTCGATGTTGCAGGCATTCCTGAATGTAAAATTGTCAATTATGCGGACACACTCATCTCTTGAGATAGTTCTGACGTTGGCCGTGATTTATATTCTCAGGTTTCTGATGGTCTGAGGTGGTTTTCATAAACATGATCATTTAGATAACCCCACAGATAGAAATGTGGGGGATTCAGGTCGGGTGAGTGTGATGCCCCCTCAGGGTCACACCTACTGATCAGTCGATGCCCGAATCGTTACTGCGGCCACATCAACGTTTAGTTTTAAGTGTATGGGGTGGCCCCATCCTACTGGAACAATTGCTTCCCACGAGTGATGCCCCTAAGTCTTCCTAGTTTTAGGCTATGGGTTGCATTCATTTTGGGTCACCCTGTATGTGTGTCAGTGTGTATTCCCTTGTTGCTCTACCTGCGTAATTATCAAGTACTTCCTTTTGTTCAACTGTATTTTTGTTGTGATTGATCTACCTGTGTCGAGTTTTCGACATATTTCCTTCTGTCCGCCTCTGTGTGTGTGTGTGTGTGTGTGTGTGTGTGTGTGTGTGTGTGTGTGTGTGTGTGTGTGTCCTATTATATATCTTTTTATATTTATCCATCTGTCATTCTGTTGGTTTGGTGTCTACTGATGTCTGTCTGTCTATTTGTGTTAACTCTTCCTCCACATTTTCGTTTATTTCTCTACCATTCTACCCAACATGTTTCTCTCTCCGTTTTATTCAGGTTAAAAATTTTTACATCTGTTCCTACTTATCTCAACATCGGTGTATCCATTATGTTCGCCTGTCCCTTTTGGTTTACAGGATGTATATCATAGTGAGGTTTGTGAGGGTGGGGCCCACCATCCATTCATTAGATGCAGTACTACGTTTCGGTGGCTTCACCCTGAAGGACAAGTCAAGTGGTTTCCTGTACTGCAGGGAACCATTAAATATGTTGGATGCTTACTATGTAGCAAACTAATAAACGCCTATTTGTATATTTAATAAAGGGGTTCCAACCTAACGTAGCCCATGCAGATGGGTCTAAAGTAATTCACTGGAGGAATTGGATTCACTGTTTTTATAATGTCACTCAGGGCGAGAAAGTGGGTACACTCTCCTTAATCTGAACTAAGTAACTTAGGCTGGTAGTATTAGTCAATCTCTTCCTCTTCTCGTGAAGCATCTGTGAAGAGGCCCTTCCCAGTTTGGTACCTTTAAACCCAGACCACGTAGCCGCTTCCAAGAAGACTATGCGGAGGTGCTCTGTGGGAGATAACTCGTGAGATTGGTACGGCGTAGGAGCGTCAATTTGCCGTCATTTGTTTTATGTTCACTCTCTCGTGTGATGTATTGCTAAAATAATATGTTCAGTCTGATAAACCACGTCTCCGAATCAGTCCAAAGGTAGGATATAGTTTTAATACTAAATGCTTTGGTACTTGAGAAGAGGTCCAAAGGTGGTTACGATTATGGCAGGTAGAATTTAGCGGTTTTATTTAGTGCTTCAGTTAGGTTAGCAATAAGTTATGTTAGGTCAGCTTAAGTTATCTAACAGACTTGCACACCATTCCTTTTTTCATTACTGTCTTCAGAAAAGTAAGCACCTGCAAATATTTAAGGCCGTGCTCAGGATTACGGCAAACAGAATTTTGCGGTGACTAACCACGGTTAGAATTACGGCAGCTAGAATTTAGTAGTTTTATTTCGTGGTTCAGTTAGGTTAGAAATAGGTTTGGTTGGATTAGGTTAGGTCAGGTCAGTTTAGGTTAGGTTAGTTTAGCTTAATAGCGCTACAATTCAGCATAAACCGTCGGAATTTAGAGGTTATGTTTGGTTTATCAACTAAGTTAGAAACAGATTAGGTTGAGTTATTTGGGTTAAATTATGGCTACGGTAAAAAGGAAGTTATTAGGATTACAACAGCTAGAATTTAGCGGCGACGATGGCAATACTAAGAACGGCCTTAAATTATACCACGCGCTTGCCTTCCTGAAGACATTAATGAAACGTGGAATGGTGTATAAATCTGTGAGATAAAGCTCTCTTGGAAATAAGCGGTGAAGCTGCCTGGATCACCACAGTATGAGACAGTTGGGAATGGTAGAAGTCAACAACAGGGCTGTGTGTATGTAGCAGTAGTTTGATCATAAAAGTGTAACACGTCTCCTAAAAATCTGCAATTAAAGACAGTATCACACACACACACACACACACACACACACACACACACACACACAGGATGGTAACATCTTAAAAAATTGCAAATGCATTTCGTGAATGTTAAGGAAATGACCAGTTGCATGAACATGGTATCAGTATAAAACAAGATACCAAGACATTTGCGAAGAGGCGGGTCATGGTCCTGCATCACGTTCCAGTATCCCTGGGCCCCTACACCCGTCACTGGACAAAAAAGAAAGAAAAAAAGATGAAACATCAGGAACAACGTGGGCTTTCTATCCTCAACAGCAGTGTAATTCAGATTTTTCTATAACCTTTTTGAATACTAATAAATAAACAAATTTACTGATTCGTACATACTGTTTTACTGTATTTCCGCTTTTATTACTTCTCTTGTTTTGTCTTAGTGTCCTAATGATCATAACAGCAGCTTTCTTCAAATGAAAACAAGTAGCAGTGTAGAAAATCTCATTTTATTTCTTTTGTTCATTCCTGATTGGCCTTCATTGACAACGTTCCTCGCTGTGTTGGAATTTGTATGGAATGTTAAATAAGGAACCTAGACAGGAACACAGTTTTCACCTCCCCCCCCCAAAAAAAAAAGGATAAATCACGGTTATGCAGTATTAATTTAACACTGTCGACTTTAATCTGTTTCTCATATTATGGCTGCTGCTCTTAAGGAATTAAAATCACCTTTGGAAAGAATCAAACCATGGCGATCGCATAATTATGGTGTTAATTAATCCCTTCACTATTACAGCTGAATAAAACCTTGGCACAAAAGTGTTTGAAAGCAGCATGATAAAAATAAACCGTATGTCGTCGAATTATTGTGGACACCTTCAAACAGGCTACATAAAGATATTTATAATGATATGAGGGAGTCCTCTTGTATTGATGGGATTGTAAGGGCTACATTTGATTCATCCAAGGTCATACTTTGAAAAACTATAATTAATCGTCTGCAGATGGAAAGATTGTACAATGAAATAAGTCATGGGACTGAAGAAATTAAAAATGTTTTCGTCTCTTGACCGATACTGTCTGAACTGTCACAAACAAAGAAAACTATTGGAAAAATTCTCGAAGAAAACGAATCTTTCTAGCTGTAACTAAAGCAGCGGCAGTCCTATATATATATATATATATATATATATATATATATATATATATATATATATATATATATATATATATATATATATATATATATCCCTGTTTATGCATATATGATTATATCATATAAATGTGCGTATAGCATAATAATGTATATGTATGCACGCTTTACACATCACATATCTTTATACATGCGTACCCATCCTCTACATGCAGTATGTGTATGGCTGCATGTGCGTGAATATATATTTATATGCATAGATATTGTTACGGAAGAGGGAAAGAAAATGTACACTTTAAGTGAGAATACTAAAAATCACTACTGTCCCGTAAAGTTCCAGGTTCAAAACAAAAGAGTTAGGTAAAATTACAAGTTAAAGTTTAATGCTCAAACTAACAACAAAACATTCAGGACTCATAAGGATAATGTAATGGCAAAAAACAGGTTAAATATATGGTTAACTGCAATAGCCTCTATTAACACGAAATTAGCAAGAGTAAATTTATCTAAGTCAGCCCTGATAAAATGATAATACCGGATAATACTCAGTGAATGCAAGATATGTTATTACAGATACAAAATATTATCAAAAATGACTAACATAAAAACTTTACATTAATTACAAAAACCTCACTAGGCCTACGAATTAACACCTTAAGTTATACAGTACAAGGAAAAAATGCAATTACAGTTATACTCAAATTACACACAGCTGCTAGATGGTTGGAGACTTCCTGAGCACTCACAACTGTACAGGGAAGTACAGAGATGTGAACAAAATGAGAAGTAGATCTAAGTGGCAATAATGTAGAGACTGAGCTCATTATATAGGGGCCGGCAGAGCTTGATACAACTTTTAAGAAGGACGCGCAAATGAAGCCATGGGGACAAAGAGTTGACAATCCTGCTCTGAACAACAGAATGACTTACTCTACTATATGGGAGGAGGGGGGGGGAGTGAGGTAGAACACGCTCGTGATCAAACATGCAGCAAACTGTACGTTAGAATTACACAAAGGATGATGAAATCATAGGCTATGTAACACCTCCCCACAAAGAAAAAGAAATTTACAAAGGAAATTTCTTATTACTCTAAAACAATCTGTCTAAAGTGTAGATAAGCAATCTGCAATAACATTTTCTTTTCCCTTGACATGCTGTATGTCTAATGAATACTCCTGAAGAAGTAGACTCCATCTTGTCAATCTCTGATTTTTATCTTTAAACTTACTAAGGAATTTCAGTGGGTTATGATCGGTATAAATGACTATGGGGTCAAAACCAGAACACAAATAAAATGAAAAATGCTGTAAACCCAAAATCAAGGCCAAAAGCTTTTTCTCAATAGTTGAGTAGTTCTTTTGAGGTGGAGTGAACTTCTTACTGTAATAAGATACAGGGTGTTCAATACCCTGATCATCCTCTTGCAGCAAAACAGCCCCAGCTCCTGTATCACTTGCGTCAACAGCCATCTTAAAAGGCTTAGCAAAATTTGGAGTAGCGAGCACTGGCTGACTTAATAGGATAGCTATAAGTTTGTTGAAAGAGGATTCACAGTTATCGGTCCAGACAAATTTAACTCCCTTTTTCAGTAGGTCTAAGTGGTGATACAAGAATTGAAAAGTTAAGAACAGATCTCCTGTAATAACCTACCATTCCCAAAAATCTCTGTAGCTCTTTCCTACTTTTAGGTCTGGGAAGATCACTTATAACCTGAACCTTAGCTCCTGGTGGTGCAACATGTCCATCACCAATTACGTACCCTATGTACTGAACTTTAGCTTGACCAAACTCACACTTTGATAAATTAGCTACAAGATTAGCCTAAACCAAACACTCAAGAAATTTACTGACATGGCATAGGTGATCTTTCCAATTGTCACTGAAGATTAATACATCATCAATATAAACAACACACCCTGCCAAACCCTCTGTTACAACATTCATGAGCTTCTGAAATGTGGCTGGTGCATTCTTCATACCATATGGCATTACAGAACATGCAAAAGTCTTTCCTAGTGTTACAAAACATGAGATCTCCCTAGCACGTTCAGTCATAGGTACTTGCCAGTATCCCTTTAACAAATCAAACTTACATATGTACCTAGCCTTTCCGATCTTGTCTATGCAATCTTCCACACGAGGGAGAGGGTAAGTGTCTGTTTTGGTTATCTGATTAACACGTCTGTAGTCGATGCAAAGCCGCTGTGACCCACCTGGCTTAGGGACTAGAGTGACAGGAGAACTCCACTCGCTCTGACAGGGCTCAATCATCTTGTGGTCCAACAGGTAGCCAAGCTCCTTCTGGATGAGAGGAACTTTCACTGGGTTCACACGGTAAGGAGGCAATTTAATTGGCTTTGCGTCTCCAACATCGACATCATGCATCAACACCGTGGTTCTTCCTGGAATGGCACGGAACACTTGCGGGTACTCCTGCAGTAGTGCCGAAAACTCCTGCCTTTCCTCGGGAGGTAGATGACAAAGCTTAGTCTGGAGATCATTCATGATATCAGGATTCTTCCCCAAACTATCACTCAGGCTCATGCTGCATGGGAGAACTTCACTTGCAGACTCGGGTGGAACAGCTACAGTCCAGACTGGGTTATTTTCGTCCCGCCTGTGATATAACTTTAGCATGTTGATGTGACAAAGTTGCTTGTTCTTTCTACGATCTGGTGTGGCGATGACATAGTTGACATCACTGAGTTTCTTCTCCACGAAATAAGGACCACTAAACTTGGCTTGAAGAGGTTGCCCATGCACCGGTAGCAGAATCAAAACCTGATCTCCTGGCTGAAAGTGGCGTAACCTGGGCTTCTTATCATACCAAGTCTTCATCTTCTCCTGAGCAGCTCCTAAATTCTCTCTCGCCAGCTGTAAAGCAGTGGACAGCCGTTCTTTGAACTTCATCACATACTCCAGCAGGTTGACGTCACCTTCCTCCGACAGCCAGCATTCCTTGAGTAGCTTAAGGGGTCCTCTTACTTCGTGGCCAAACAGTAGTTCAAAGGGTGAGAAGCCCAGTGATTCATTCGGAGATTCTCTTGCGGCAAACACAACGAATGGAAGACCTTTATCCCAGTCTTTCTGATGTTCCAAACAGTATTTCTTGAGCATCGATTTGAGTGTTTGATGATATCTCTCCAACGCTCCTTGGGTCTGGGGATGGTAAGCTGAAGACGTGATCTGGGTGATGCCCAACTCTTTCAGAGACTGCTTGAAAACATTTGACATGAAAATACTTCCCCGGTCTGACTGTACCTCCTAGGGCAGACCAAACTTTGCGAAGAATCCTAGCATTTCCTTAACCACGTTCTTTGCTGAGATATTTCTAAGTGGAATGGCTTCATGATAACGAGTAGCCATATCAATCAGGGTCAACACATAAGAAAATCCTGAAGAAGTCTTAGGAAGAGGGCCCACAATATCCACCAACACACGGGTGAATGGCGCCTCAAAAGGATGAATGGGAACTAGAGGTGCAACCTTTTCGGTCTGATTACACTTCCCCACAACTTGACAGGTGTGACAAGACTTACAATACCAGGAAACATCCCTGAAGATACCTGGCCAGTAGAAGTGTTTCAAAATGCGTGCCACAGTCTTCCTCACTCCAAGGTGTCCTGCCAAACTGGAATCATGAGCCACTCAAATGATATCCTGCCTACAAACACGAGGGATGACAACTTGATGTACAACCTCCCATTCACAGTCGGCTGATGCTGTTGGGGGTCTCCACTTCCTCATAAGTACTCCTGACTTTATATAATAACAAGTAGAAGCACCAGCTGACTCTTCCTCACTGCAAGCAGAGTTAGCTAGACCTTTCAACTCAGGGTCAGCAACCTGCAACTCAACCAACTCTTGACGAGACAAATTATCAACACTACGGGGTACTGCCTCATCTGGTAAGTGGTCCAAAATAGCAAGAAAAGTGTCAGCTAGGATAACATCATCATCATCATCATTATCCTCTAAGTCACCAGTAACATTAGACTTAGCCCTAGTGACAGCACATGCAGGGAACACATCAGGGACATCACAATCCTGGGCCGCAGCCACTGGCTCACTAGACAACTGAGGAGCTGGACACACTTGACTTCCACCAATATCATTTCCAAGTAAGAAAGTTACACCTGACATTGGAAGTGTCTCAACCAACCCAACCATAACGGAACCATTAACAAAACCAGACTCTAAATTCACTCTGCACAGAGGGACAGAGACGTAATTATTCTCTACACCTTGTAAGATTACAGTTTCATCAGAGGAATTAACATTAGAGCCTAGAACACTGGTCAGCATAAGGGATTGGCAAGCACCTGTATCACGATATATTTTAACTGATTTCCTGTCATTACTGTCCAGAGGACTGGCAAAACCTTCAGACAGGAAATTAGCACATGAACTCTTGAGAGTGTCACCCACGTTACTGCTCAAAAGAGGAGCTCCATCATGAGAATTTAAGTTACCCCTCAAAGCAGGTTCAGTTAACTCAGTTAAAGAATTCTGGGAACTCTCAAGAGTGGACACTAGACCAATTGACTGAATATTTAAAGACTCCTTTTTGTTCACATCACGCTGTCTCCTGAAACATTTCTCCGTAGTATGACCAAGCTTACTACAATAAGTACATTTACTTTTCTGAAATCTAGAGGTGAAGCTGGTATTTACTTCCTGAGAAACATCATCTTTATTCTCTTTCCTGTTACCTGTACTCTGAGTAGAGACAACGTACTTACTCTCAGCTTTCCCTTTTTCTTTAGAATATCTCTTGTGAGTGAGAACATATTCATCAGCTAAAACTGCAGCATCAGACAAATTATCTATTCTTCTCTCATCAAGATATGCGCTTACATCTTTATTAACACACCTTTTGAAATCCTCCAGCAAAATCATCTGCTTAAATTTGTCAAAATCAGAATCCACATTCTTAGAATTTAACCACTGCTCTAACAGATCTTCTTTGATTTTTGCATACTCAACATGGGATTGCTTATCTTGCTAATAAGTTGTCCTAAATTTTACTCTATAGGCTTCAGGAACAAGCTCATAGGCCTTAAGAATCAAGCTCTTAACTACATCATAATTATCAGATTGATCCTGAGGCAAAGATGCATAAGTTACTTGAGCTTTACCGGTGAGAACAGTTTGAAGGAGTACTGGCCAATACTTTTTGGGCCAATTAAAACCTGTAGCTACCCTCTCAAACAACTGAAAATACTTTGTTAAATCAGATTCATTAAAAGGAGGGACAAGTTTAACATTTTTAGCCACATCAAAATCATCAGAGCTAGATGATCCAGTTCCACCTTGTTTCATGCGATACTCATGGTCTGCCTGAAGCCTAGCAAGTTCAATTTGTGCCTGAGCCTGTATCTGTGCCTCCTGAATACGAGCCTGAGACTCCGCCTCCTTAGCCTGAGACTCCGCCTCCTTAGCACGTGCATGAAATTCAGCCTCCTTAACACGAGCCTCCTGCAGAGCTAGCTGTAACTTAGCTATTTTAATCTGCGTTTGCTCATTTGGAGGAGTTACATTAAACAAGCTTTTATTAATCATGCCAACAATTTGATCTTTAGAATGATGAGAGTGAACTGCAATTCCCAATTGTTGAGCAACAAGCTTAAGTTCATTCTTTGTTCTGTTTTCTACATCACACACTGTTTGCACATTTGACAAAAATCTTTGGCTTCATCAAGCATAGTAATAGTAGACATCATGAATAAATCACAGTCACAAAATATCAAGCAATATCCTTATGATAATATCCTGAATATCCTGATAAGAGGTCGCCAAATTTATGTTACGGAACAGAGAAAAAAATTGTACACTTTAAATGAGAATACTAAAAATCACTACTGTCCCGTAAAGTTCCAGGTTCAAAACAAAAGAGTTAGGTAAAATTACAAGTTAAAGTTTAATGCTCAAACTAACAACAAAACATTCAGGACTCATAAGGATAATGTAATGGCAAAAAACAGGTTAAATATATGGTTAACTGCAATAGCCTCTATTAACACGAAATTAGCAAGAGTAAATTTATCTAAGTCAGCCCTGATAAAATGATAATACCGGATAATACTCAGTGAATGCAAGATATATTATTACAGATACAAAATATTATCAAAATTGACTGACAAAAACTTTACATTAATTACAAAAACCTCACTAGGCCTACGAATTAACACCTTATGCTATACAGTACGAGGAAAAAATGCAATTACAGTTATACTCAAATTACACAGCTGCTAGATGGCTGGAGACTTCCTGTGCACTCACAACTGTACAGGGAAGGACAGAGATGTGAAGCAAATGAGGAGTAGATCTAAGTGGCAATAATGTAGAGACTGAGCTCATTATATAGGGGCCGGCAGAGCTTGATACAACTTGTAAGAAGGACGCGCAAATGAAGCCATGGGGACAAAGAGTTGACAATCCTGCTCTGAACAACAGAAAGAACGACTTACTCTACTATATGGGAGGAGGGGGGGAGTGAGGTATAACACGCTCGTGATCAAACATGCAGCATACGGTACGTTAGAATTACACAAAGGATGATGAAATCATAGGCTATGTAACAATATATACGTAAATGTTTGTTTCTATACGTGCCTCTTCCTGCATACGTATGTACACTGGTGGTCAAAGTTTCTGTCCTGATCCCAGGCACAACATGAATCTCTACCACCTGAGGTTCGAACAACAGTGCTTCGGGAGGAGGGGAATGCGAGGTGCTGGGGTGACAGGAGACGGGGTCAGAGAGAGGGATTCAGTGTCCAGATCCATGGGAAGATAAGTAACCAATATTGCCATGATCTCAGTATGATTCAATGATAAGGTTGTATTAAACTAATAATAATGAACGTGATGATATACGGGCAACTCCGGGAGACATAACTCTTTATAAGGCGATTTAGAGAATCATGGTTAGTACTATGATGTTTCTCAGTCCTCGTAGCGTGAAAGAAACCGCTTTGAGTTTCATTTTGTAAATAATCGTTTGCATAACTGTGATTCGTTGGTTTCTTTGCGGAGGGGCCAGTTGTCGATTATGATTGGACATTAAACTTCTCACTGGATATTATGGTCATACTTTTTTGTTTATTTAATATGGTTATAATTCATACCATACTTACATGTATACCACCGTGATAATGAGTCTTCTCAGCTATGGAAGGACTTTATGGCAAAAGCCTGATCCTTTCAATCAGTTTCGGGGGAAGGTGCCCGGGATGAAGTTAGAAAATATAGTGGCAAATTTACATTAAGAGGAAACGGAAATACTTGAGTTAAACAAATGCATTTACATCAGTCAAACACTATTAATGACACACAAACAATAAAAAAGTTAGTGTATTTATGATATAGAATTGGAATACAGTATTACTACGTACATATACAAGTAACCCACCTTGACTGTAAGAAAAAGACATTCGTATATAATTAAGCAAATTTATGGTAACCCTAGATACCATTAAGCTTCGCAGAGGAAACATAAGAGTGATACTGGCAAAAACATAATGCCAGACTTTTGGTAAATCAGTGCGTACAGTATATACATATACAATACATTTGGTATTACTTCTCGTTATGAAAGCTACCTTACACGGAATCAAAGAAAATTACATCATCAAACATTCAGATGATGCAAACACATCAGTACAAGGTCCAAAGCACATTAAGCTTGAGCAACCTCAACAACCCTGCTCGGTATGAATGCCACTAAACTATGACAGATATTTGGGCGGTTCCTCACAGACTCCCAGACATCAAGGACTTTACGTTCTACAGCTTGAACGCTTATTTCTTCACCCACGACCCAGTCCTTGAACATAATGGCCTATAAATTCTCGAATGGGTTTAGATCACAACCCTTTGAGGGCCAGTCGAGGACTTCCACTTCCGGGTGCTGATTTAACCAATCCTCATATTTCGCACGGATGGCAATAAAACGTTGTCTAACATGTGACTGTATTTTTGCCCTGTAAATCTTCCTTCTGTTTTCGTCAATCTCCAGGTCCATTGGCTCACATCCATCCCCAAACTGATAGGTTCACACTACCACTTTTGCCCTTCTGTATATTTTTCATTTCATACCGTGTGTTTACTGGTCCCCAGAACGTTTGAGCCCCTGATTCCACCAACATGAAGTATTTCTCATCAGTAATTGTTACTGAGTTCAAAAAATCTACGTCTGCTCCTAAATATTGTTAAGCAAAGCCTACTATGGATTTCAGAGGTAGTGGGACAGTGTTTTTCGGCAATAACTTTTTATCAAAGCGTTGGATTACGATGATATTTTACCAGTGTATGTTTCAGATCCCAACCTAACTGGCGTCAGTATGGTTTATAACCAAATGTGGATACTTAAGGCACTTATAAGAGGAAAATAAGCATGCGGGGCGAGTGTTTTACCCATTGCTGGACCGAGGGTAGCGGGGAAATGCCTCGCCCCCTCACTCATATGATCATATCGTGACGTCACTTTAATATTGTCCATACAGACACCGCTCCCTAATCATCGTATGGGTGAAATATTAGAAAGGGTGGGTGTCTCCTTTGGTAGACGGAAAATGTTGCCTATATCTGAAAAATAAAAAAATAAAATAAAAGCCTGATATTTTCGTATAGGGCTATAAGGAAGTTATTAATTTTTAACGCAGGGATGTGAATTATTCTAATGTTATCATCATATACGGAAATACAATCCACTTGAGGTGTACAACTCCCTATATCCCCTGACTGAAGTACACTTCCAACATTACAAATGCGTAAGTGACGAAACGTGTCATATATAAGTAACATGATAGCTTTACATTGCACAAGTCATATGTTGCCTGTTATCGTCACAGTGGAATATATAGTTCAGCGGAGGGTAAGGAGACACCTGTTTAATAAGGTTACCTAAATATGAATTGTCAAGAAAAGTCAGTGTTTACGTCGTTAACTCGCCCAGCGGCTGGATACACAAAAATGCACATTGGCTGTATTTTACGAATGTGTGTTCGTATCCTTGTATTTTTGGCGTTGCTATGGCGTTTCATTCTCACTCCGAAGCAATGCATTATTTCCATACCTTGATTCATTTTCTGTTCGAGTCAGAGTGACTTATAACCAAGGCCATGAACTGGCGTTTTTGAACAGTATCCAGGTGGGCGGTGCCTACACAAAGTCATAACTATACGTCACGCTAGCCTCGCACGAGCAATGGCTCATTTTGTCACCTCACATGCTTATTTTACTCTTACAAGTGCCTTAAGTCTCCACAGTTAGTAATAATCCATACTGATGCCAGGTAGATCAGGTTCTGAAACATACCGTAGTAAAATATCATCGTAATCCAACGCTTTGATAACAAGTCATTGCCGAAAACCAGGGTTCCACTGCCTCTGAAACCCATAGTAGTCTACACTCTGTACTGGCTTGAGTTCTTTCTTTCTTGGCTTTCATGTAACAGTGAATGCCCATCACGTGCATGTGTCTTCTCGTCGTCCGTGGGTCACAAGGAAGCTGTAAAGATCGAGTAACCTGGACTGCCAACACTTTTACTGGTCGTTTACCATGTCCGCAATACGGGCGACATCTTGACGAGTGGGAAATCGAGGTCTTCCAATGCCAGGCTTTGTCTTCACTAAGCCCTCCATTTGCCACCGACGAATCCATCGATTCACAGTCCTGACACAGACACATGTGAGAAGGGCAATTTCTCTCGATGACTTTCCCACCTCCCACATCCGATGATACGGCCACGGAGGGTAATGACCTCATGATCGTTTGTACTTTCTCATTCACCCATCGCATTGCCGTATCTCTCTGCCATTTATACGGTGAATACAAAATAATGCAATAGTTGGTAATGTAGTCTTAGACTATTCATAGTTTACTGTTGATTATATTGCATGATAACACTTAAAACCATCTTGAACTACAGCTCTCGTCTACATTCAAAACCTCTCTCTCTCTCTGCTTCGAACAACTCATGTCATTTCACTACATACAGTATTTACCCTCTCAGGGAGGCGGTGGCTCAATCGGTAGAGAGGTGACCTGCAGTCCTACATGACCCAGGTCCAAATCCCCGCTGGGGCAGGGAATAGTTTAAGGATTTGAATTTCATATAAAGCAGACTTAACTGATCTAACAGAATACCCGCCGACATGTCCTAAAAATATCTCCACTAATAACAATACACCAGTCCTGTATGAGAGAGCCCTAGCATGTATTCAATATGGATGGTGGGTGTTAGCGCCGAAGTGGTGACATGTAGAGGTGTATGGTATGTAGGAGGACTACTGGGCCTTGGGAGCAGGCTGTGAAGCCTATGCCCAGAGTCAGACACATAAAAAAAAAAAAAAAGTGGTTTGAGTCGTTAGATTATTTAACAACCTGTAAAGCACGCCATGACACGAATCGGGTAATAAAAAAAAATATATATATGACACACATCGGTGGGAAACTTGTGTCCTTCTTTGCTTGACACGATGTGCATCATGGTGCGTTGTACAGGATGGTATTTAATGACTCGATTGGAGTCTGTGCATGAAAGGGTTTATGCGGTTCTATCCTCCTCCATTGGCACATTCTTTCCTTCCATAACAACATGCAATGCATATTAAACAATTCGCATTGATTCAGTAGATTATATACAGTATATATATATAGGGTGGTAGATGGGGATGCTCACCATCCACTCACTCGATCTAGTGCTGCTTTGGGTGTCTCCCCTTTCCTCTTTTCCTTCCTTTCTCTTCTGTCTTTCCTTCATTCTTTCCTCTTCCCTCTGACTACGGTTGACTTTACACTTGCTCTTCTGTCTCTCTTTCCTTCATTCTTTTCTCTTACTTCTACCTATGGGTGACTCAACACTGAATGACAAGCCAAATGGTTTCCTGAACACCAGGAAACCATTTACTACGCTGGATGGTAACCATATAAGCAAATTATGGCGCCTGATGGTTTAGTGGGTAATTACGGCGCTCCAATCGGACTGAGCCTGTGTACTGTAGGTATATATCCAGGGATTTGTTGGGGTTTAATGTTCACATAATGTCTCTCAGGGATGAGTGAGGCTGGTCACTCTCATCTTAAATGTCAAGACCAATTTGCCTAGCCCCGGGCTCCTACGCTCCTCATGGGGCAAAACAGATTATAATATATATATATATATATATATATATATATATATATATATATATATATATATATATATATATATATATCGTACATATGTACTTCTTTGATTTTCCCTGGAATATATATATCTGTGAGGAGTAGACTGTAGCACCAGTCGACCAGGGCAGTACTCCCGAGGTGGATGGAAAGCTGATGACAGGGAGTGCTGGAGCTCCCGTTTCATCAGCCATCAGGACTAGTTCCTGACCATCCCCCTTTGCTGAACTTTTTCAGTGTCTCAGTTACACAGAGAGTAGGCCAGCATGCTCTCCAGTACAAATTTCTCTAACTATCTTCACCAAACTACATGCACAGTACACACTATACTTCCTATTCAAAATTCACCAAAAATGGCGTTGATTCACCAAGCCTCGGAGTCCCCAGGGGGGGGGGACCATAAATGCCCCCACCATCTGCCCCTCTCCCGGTGACGACTCAAGGTGCCTGGAACCACTGTCTGACTCTCTTCTTCTTCATTTCTGCAACATTCGCGGCCTTTCCTCTAACACTCACTCTGTTGAGCACCACCTCTCCTCCTGTAAACCTCACCTTCTTTTTCTAACGGAGACTCAGCTGTCTGAGGCAACTGACAGCAAACCCTTTTCTGTATCCTCCTACTTTCTCTATACTCATTTCAAAGCCAAAGGTGGCTGTTGTGTATATATACGCAACAACTTATCTTGCTCTCATGTTCCTGAACTTGATTCTTCTGAATTCTCCACACTCTGGCTTCGGCTTTCCTGTCATTCTCTGACTAAATATATCTGTGCTGTTTACTTATCTCCTAATTCTACTGACTATCAAAAGTTCTTCGACTATCTTACTTCTACGATGGAACACATTCTATCCATTTCTCCTTTCTCTGAAATCTCCATTCTTGGAGATTTCAATGTTCACCACCACCTTTGGCTCTCCTCTCCTTTCACGGATCCACCTGGTGAACAAGCCTACATCTTTTCTATCCTTAATGACCTAGAGCAGCTTGTACAGCACCCTACCCGTATCCCTGACCGCCTTGGAGAGAGCTCCAACATACTTGACCTCTTCCTCACAACTAATCCTTCTGCTTACTCTGTTAATCTTTTCTCTCCGTTGGGCTCCTCTGATCACAACCTTATTACCTTAACCTGTCCTATCACTCCGATACGGCCTGTGGACCCTCCAAGGAAACGTCGTCTGTGGCATTTTGGAGCCGCGGATTGGGAGGCCCTCAGGCAGTACTTCTTTGATTTTCCCTGGAATGATTATTGCTTCGATGGCCGTGAGCCATCTGAGTGTGCCTTGTGCATTACGGAGGTTATTCTCTCGGGCATGGAAGCATACATTCCTTTCTCATATCCTTTGACTAACGCAAGAAAGCCTTGGTTTAATCACGCTTGTTCTAATGCTGTCCGCAACAAGGAGAGGGCCTACAAAAGGTACCGGAGCCAACCCACCTCTGAATGACATCATCTTTACGTTTCTGCCCGGAATCGTGCTAAGTCTATTCTTCGCTCTATTAAAAATAATTTCATCCATACTAAATGCTCTCAACTCTCCAACTCGAATTCTTCCCGCTCCTTCTGGCACCTTGCCAAAAATCTTTCTAACAACTTTACCTCATCAACCTTCCCTCCTCTTTTCTACTCTGATGGTTCCGTAGCTATTTCTTATACTGATAAAGCAGATCTCTTCACACAGACTTTCTCCTCCAATTCCACCTTAGACGATTCCGGTGCTGTTCCTCCATCACTTCCCCCCTCTGACTTCCTCATGGCTGACATTAAAATTTCTTCAGTTGATGTATTTTCTGCCATCACTGGCCTCAGTACTAACAAGGCATATGGGCCTGATGGGGTCCTTCCTGTTGTTCTCAAGAACTGTGCTTCTGTGCTTACACCCTACCTAGGCAAACTATTTCGCCTTTGTCTGTCAACTTGTACCTTTCCTTCTTGCTGGAAGTTTGCTCTCATTCAGCCAGTCCCAAAGAAGGGTGACCACTCCCAACCATCCAACTATCGTCCAATTGCTTTAACGTCCTGTATTTCAAAAGTTTTCGAGTCAATACTCAATAGAAAAATTTTAAGGCTTTTTTCCTATCACAACCTTCTTTCCGATCGTCAGTACGGGTTCCGTCAGGGACGCTTCACTGGACGATCTTCTCTCCTACCTTTCAGACTCATGGTCATCCTCCTTTCGGGACTTTGGCGAAAGCTTTGCCATTGCACTTGACATCTCAAAGGCTTTCGATCGAGTCTGGCATAAATCTTTAATTTCGAAACTGCCCTCCTACGGTTTCTATCCTTCTATCTGTGCCTTCATCGCTAGCTTCCTTTCTGGTCGTTCTATAGCTGCTGTTGTAGACGGCCATCATTCTTCTCCTAGATCTATCAACAGTGGTGTTCCTCAGGGCTCTGTCCTATCACCAACTCTCTTCCTTTTATTCATCAATGATCTAAGCTGTACATCTAACCCATTCCACTCATAAGCTGATGACTCCACCCTTCACCTTTCCGTTCGGTTCCCGCAACGCCCATCTCAACAGTTACTTCAACAAACAAGGGATGAGGCTATGGGACACCTAATGTCTGACTTGGCTCGTATCTCTGACTGGGGTAAAAATAATATGGTTGTCTTTAATGCATCTAAGACTCAGTTCTTACACCTATCAACCCGACAAAATCTTCCATAGGTATACCCACTAATGTTTAATAATATTCAGCTTAATCCTGCATCATCCTTGAACATGCTTGGGGTTTCATTTACTCGGGACTTATCTTGGAAAGATCATACTACATCTCTTGTAAAATCTGCTTCCAAGAGATTGGGTGTGCTAAGCCGACTCTGCCCTTTCTTTACCCCTGCACAATTGTTGACTCTATACAGGGGTTTTATCCGCCCCTGTGTGGAGTACAACTCTCATGTGTGGGGAGGCTCCCTACATACAGCTCTTCTCAATAGGGTGGAGTAAAAGGCTTTTCGTCTCATTAACTCTCCTCCTCTTACTGACTCCCTTCAACCTCTGTCTCTTCGCCGCACTGTTGGATCTTTATCTCTTTTCTATCGCTACTTTAATGGTCACTGCTCCTCTGAACTGTCTGCTTGCATTCCTCCACCTCTACGATGGGCGCGTAGCACCCGTCTGGGAGCAAACTCTCATCCCTTTTCTGTCCAACTCTCTAATGCAAGAGTTAACCGTTACTCCCAGTCTTTCATTTATGCAACAGGTCAGCTCTGGAACTGTCTCCCTCTGTCTGTATTTCCTGCAGCCTATGATCTCCAGTCTTTTAAACGCGGTGTGTCCAGGCATCTCAAAATGATCGGATCTTGAATTTGGCTCTATATTGTATTTTGTTTTTCTCTTGGAGGGAACTGTTACTGCGGGCTCATGGCCTTTGGTTCCTTCTTCCTCGCATAAATAAATATATATATATATATATATATATATATATATATATATATATATATATATATATATATATATATATGTGTGTGTGTGTGTGTGTGTGTGTGTGTGTGTGTGTGTGTGCAGTGGATAAGGGAATGTTTGGAAAAGAGCATTTAATCTGATAATCAAGAAGCTACGAATAAAATTGGTCGGACTATCTCTAGATGAAATTTATGCAATGAATGTCCTGGTATACGTAGTAAAGGGAAACACTTCCACTACCAATGGTCTTCAGATCACCAGTTAGCTCTCCCTGCATTTTTGATCACACATAGCACTGGATCCAAACAGGAGGTCCATGGACCCTCGGGAGAGGAAGTAAGTAGGTAGGGAGAGCGAAAGTGGGCGGAGAGAGGTAAGGATGAGGGAGGAAAGAGGTAGGAGGTTGACAAGAAGGGTAGGAATGGATGGAATGAAAGTCGAAATGTAAGCGAGAGGGATGGAGATACAGGGGAATACAACAATATAATAACCAGAGCTACTTACTGTACTTTGAAGGTGGTAGTAGTCTGGAATATTTCTATAATCTGTTAACCCTCATCACTTCGTGTTGGCCGTTTCCTCCAGCACTGAACTGCAGAGACTGAAAATCACTACGAGTATACAAAGCCTGACATTCACGTATTCTCACAGTCTCGTGGAATATTTGACTATACTCATGTTATTGTAGGTCTTCATTATCACAACCCAACCATATCAGTGAATCATACTGAGATCATGGCAATACTGGTTACTAATCTTTCCATGGATCTGGACACTGAATCCCTCCCTCTGACCCCGTCCCCTGCCACCCCAGCACCTCGCATCCCCCTCCTCCCGAAGCACCGTTGATCGAACCTCAGCTGGTTGAGATTCATGTTGTGCCTGGGATCAGGACAGAACTTTTGACCGCCAGTGTACAGTACATAATATGTGTGTCTATGTCCTCATCCCAAAACATGTAATGATAGTTACTGCAACAACTTCATGCCATGTATGTGTCATTGTACGTCTGTGTTCATTATTGTGCTTGTAATGATAATTACTTCCATACCTTCTATGCCCATACACCCATTTACAAAGTCTAATATCTCTAACTCTCAACTCAGTACAGCCATCTCCATAAATCAAGACTTAGCTAATATCAGCAAATGGGGACAAAACAACCTTGTCTCATTTAATGCTACTAAAGCCAAATATATACAGTTTACTAATAGACAGATATTGCAAGATTCGTATATTACCTTCAATGCTACTATAGGCTATTTGATTGACCTGTGCAGCTGAGATGCATGGGCCGAGTAGGGTGTGTTTGAATCGCGGCTGCTAATTGGCCGCCGAGGATTTAAATCTACATCTCTTCTTATTTTAACACATGTATATTTATATGTTTAAAATGCTTTCAATACAAGCTGCCAGATTAAGTATGGAATACCCGGTAATTTCCGAAGCCGAAGAGGTCAAAATTAGCTTTAAAAGTTTCTGTCTATCTATCTATATACCTAGGCTGCTTCCCCCAAGGAAAGGGAGGTAGCCAAGACAGGACGATACACTCCCAATTTACTCATTCACTCAAACACATTCATTCGCATCATAGCCCCAAAGGGGAGAAGGGACAGATACTCACCGCACCACACCGCACGAGGGTCAACCGCGCAGTGCAATTAGTGACATCCGCAGCAGGGCCTGACAGCAGAACTGGTTTACCCCTGCCACATCATAATAGACCCATCCCCTTTCCCACACCTGACCTGATTAGCTGATCAGACCAAATGCGGGAGAATATCCCCTCAGGGCTGCGTCATCATTAATTCATTTCTCTCCATTTATTTCTGTCATGCACAGCCACACTTCCTTGCTCAACAGACACCTCGCATCCAACGCTCTCTTCACACTGTTCATCCATCCTATTCGTGGTCTCCTTCTCAGCCTTACACCTCTTACATCAGACCTAGTTATCTTTTTCACCAATCGCTCATTATCCATTCTCTCCATATGCCCAAACCATCGCAACACGCTCTGCTCAACTCGATCAGCCATCTCTCGAACAACTCCAGTTCTCCTTCACACTTCATCATTTCTCACTCGATCCATACGTGTCCTTCCACACATACTCCTCAGACACCTCATCTCCATTACATTCAAACTTTTCCTCTCTGCTACACCCATATTCCATGTTTCAGCCCCATATAACGCAGTCGGTACCACAACACCCTCATACAGCCTTCTCTTTACATCCATTCTAAGCGAACGACATCTAAACACTTTTTTCATTCCTCCCAGCACCTTTCCTATTTCATTCATTCTAAACTTTACTTCTGCATCTATTCTTCCATCCACAGCAACATGTGACCCAAAATACTTAAAACACTCTACCTCCTCAAGCAACTCAGCATTCAAAACTATATTCATCCTCCTACCATCTACCGACCTAGAACACTTCATCACTTTACTCTAATTCTCATTTACTTTCAATTTCCTCTTATCACACACCCTTCCAAACTCCTCTGCCAACTGTCTCAATCTCTCCTCTGAATTAGCCACCAATGCAGTATCATTTGCAAACAGCAGCTGCTTCAGATTCCACTCTCTACCATCAACATTCACCAGACTCAACCCTCCACCTAAAACTCTTCCATTAACCTCCCTTACAACACCATCCACATAAATATTAAACAACCAAGGCGACATCACACATCCCTGCCGCAGCCCCACTCTCACGGGAAACCAATCACTCACAGTATTTCCCACTCTTACACACGCTCTTCTATTTACATGAAAACTTTTCACCCCTTTTAGTAACCTACCATCAAGTCCATACAATCTTAAAACAGTCCACAAAGCCTCCCTATCAATTCTGTAATACGCTTTCTCTAAATCCATGAATGCCCAAAACACATCCTTGCCTTTTGCTAAGTACTTTTCACACACTTGTCTCAGCAAACACCTGCTCCACGCATCCCATCCCTCTCCTAAAGCCACACTGCTCATCACCAGTCACTCCCTCTGTACCCTCTCTAACTCTCTTAATTAACACTCTACCATACACCTTACCTACAACACTCAACAGACTTATACCCTAAAGCTAGTACATTCATACTTATCACCCTTGCCTTTATACAACGGAACCACACAAGCACTTGCCCAGTCAATCGGCACCATACCTTTCACAAAGCACACATTCAACAATCTTACTAACCAGTCAACAATAATCGCTCCACCACCCTTCAGGTATTCCACAGCACACCCATCCATACCTGCAGCTTTCCCGTTTTTCATCTCCTTTACTGCCTCCTGCACTTCCTCCTTCGTGATCAAAGAATTATTCAACTCTCCCAACACATTTATTCCTTGCACCCTTCCATCTGCCACAATCGCAGCCTCTCTTTCCTCCTCTACATTTAACAACCTTTCAAAATACTCTGCCCATCTCTTCCTTACTGCATCCATCTCAATTAACATCCTTCCATCCTCTGTTTTTACTCGCTCTTCCTTCCCAGACTCTCCCTTTCGCACCCTTTTCACCTACTTCCAAAACATTTTCTTATTCTGTTGAAAACTCTAATTCAACCGCCTACCCCACCTCTCATCTGCTGCCACTTTAGCTTCATGCACAGCCCTTCTCACCCTATTCCTCTTTTCCTTATACCTCTCATATGACACCTCATTCTTCCTCTGCAGCCACACTTCATATGCACATCTCTTCTCAGCCACAGCCATACTTACTTCCTCGCACCACCATTCACTTCCTTTTCTTACACCACCACCCACACGTCTCACACCACACACCTCTTCTGCATCCCCCACCACAGCACTCTTAAACAACTGCCATTCCTCCTCCACATTGCCATTTTCCTGATCTTTCACTGCATTCCACTCATCTTTCAATTTCTCCGGATACTCTATCATTTTCTCTCTTTTATCCAACTCACTCACTTTCAAAACCTCCCTGCCACACCTAACTCTCCTAGCTCTCACCCATGTCTTACCTACTCTTAACTTTCCCTCCATCAGGTAGTGGTCAGACATACCTCCATCCTCCCCTCTCAGAACTCTCACATCCAACAATCTTCCTATTACATTCCTAGACACAACCACATAGTCCATCAAAGCTCTATCAACAACCCTTCCACCCTCCTGTCTCACCCATGTATACTTATATAAGTTGATTATAAAGTTCATAAAACGATGAGTGACGTTTGAAATAAATATCCACCCACGGTGTACATCCACGTCCGCATGTTGCACTACATCCACACACGGTGTACATCTGCGTCCGCATGTTGCGCTATAACATCCACCCACGATGTACACCTACGTCCGCATGTTGCACAACAATACATGCCTGCATTTACTTCAATGACATCATCGGCGGCTAATCAGCAAGCAAATATCAAGCACACCGTTCTTGCCACATACACCTCAGCTGTACAGGTCAATCAAACAGACTATAATATTCCCATCTCCAAAAGTACTGAAATATTCGGTGCCTCACTTAACAGTGCCCTCACCTGGACCTCTCATGTCAGATCACTTGCTAAAACAGCCTCAAAGAAACTTGGATTACTGTACAAAGTCCGTAATTTCTTCACTGACGAGCAGTTAGCTATAATTTATAACAGTCATGTTCGCTCTCAGCTTGAATATTGCTCACCCTTGTGGAATGGATGTGGAGAGGTTGCACTAGAACAAATGGCCAAAATTCAGAACAAAGCTGCTGGAATAATTAGTAACCCTCCTTCAACTACCTCCCCTACAAGTAAGAAGGAATGTTGCCTTCCTTGCATTTTACAGGTATTTTTATGACAAATTCTCAGACGAAGTTGTGTCCATTGTGCCACCTCTCCATGCCTTCCTTTGTGCTACACGGGCATCTGGTAGCGCTCATGACTGGAACGTCACTCAGCCATATTGCAGAACTTCTGCCTATCAGAATTCTTTCATTCCCCGAATTGTATCTCTCTGGAACTCGCTTCCTCAGAGTTATTTCCCTTCAAATTTCAACCTACAGTAGTTCAAGTCCAACTGTTGCAGATATTTTATGAATGGAGGACACCAGCAATCTGGTGTATGGATATTTTTTTTTATGTATTTGTTTTTCCTTCCTCTGTTGTTATTAACATACTGTATCTCAAAAGTTTTCTAGTCAATTCTTAACAAAAAACTTTTAAAGCATCTTTCCTATCACAACCTTCATTCTGATTGTCAGTGTGGGTTCCGTCAGAGACGCTCCACTGGCGATCTGCTTGCCTACCTTTCAGATTCCTGGTCATCCTCCTTTCGGGACTTCGGCGAAAGCTTTGCCATTGCACTTGACATCTCAAAGGCTTTTGGTCGAGTCTGGCATAAATCTTTAATTTCCAAACTGCCTTCTTACGGTTTCTATCCTTCTATCTGCGCCTTCATCTACAGATTCCTTTCTGGTCATTCTATAGCCACTGTTGTAGACGGCCATCGTTCTTTTCCTAGATCTATCAATAGTGGTGTTCCTTAGGGCTCTGCTGTATCACCAACTCTCTTCCTTTTATTCCTCAATGATCTTCTAAGTTGTACATCTAACCCTATCCACTCGTACGCTGATGATTCCACCCTTCACCCTTCCATTTCGTTCCTGCAACGTCCATCCCAGCAGTTACTTCAACAAACAAAGGATGAGGCTATGACACACCTAATGTCTGACTTGCTTCGTATCTCTGACTGTGGTAAGATTAATCTTGTTGTTTTTAAAGCATCAAAGACTCAGTTTTTACACATATCAACCCGACAAAATCTTCGACAGGAGTACCCACTAATGTCTAATAATATCCAACTCAAGCCTGCATCATCCTTGAACATGTTTGGGGTTTCATTCACTCGAGATTTATCTTGGAAAGATCACATTACATCTCTTGTAAAATCAGCTTCCAAGACATTAGGTGTGCTAAGCCAACTCCATACCTTCTTTACCCCTGCACAGTTGTTGATTTTATTCACCAATTTTATTCGCCCCTGTGTAGAGTACAACTCTCATGTGTGGGGAGGCTCCGCACATGTAGCTCTTCTCAATAGGGTGGAGTCAAAGGCTTTTCGTCTCTAACTTTCCTCCTCTTACTGGCTTCCTTCAACCTCTGTCTCTTCCCCGCACTGTTGCCTCTTTATCTCTTTTCTATTGCTACTTCCGTGGTCAGTGCTCCTCTGAACTGTTTGCATCCCTCCACCTGTACAACAGGCGCATAGCACCCGTCTAACGACAAACTCTCATCCCTTTTATGTCCAACTGTCTAATGCAAGAGTTAACCGTTACTCCCAGTCCTTCATTTATGCAACAGGTCAACTCTGGAACTGTCTCCCTGTGTCTGTATTTTCTACTTCCTATGATCTCCAGTCTTTCAAACGCAGTGTGTCCGGGCATCTCAAAATGAACAGATCTTGAATTTGGCTCTCCTTTGTATTGTTTTTGTTTTTTCTTTGATGGAATTGTTGCAGGCTCCTAGTGTTTGGTTCCTTCATACTCGCATTAAAAAAAAAAATAAAAATCTTTAATATGGTTATTCTTTTTATTTGGCACATGAAACCATCTCAGATAGTGACCCTGGAATGTCTTTGCAAAACACCCAAACACACCACGCAGTGAAAAGTATTATTACCTCATCAAATGTATAAAATAAAGCAGGCTACGTCACACTGGCTGCTCAAAACACACTGTTGTCCTAGCAAGTGGTGCCCATGTGACGGCGAGGGTCAAGGGAACCAGTCATAGATGACCTGCACAAAACCTACATTATTTTCGTCCAGAGATGAGCATACTATTTGCGTCTCTACATTGTGCCTAAAACAATGGTGAAATGCTGGTGCAAGGAAAGGAATATGTAACATGCTCCAAAACAGTAAAAAAAAAATCCGGAAAAATGCATAAAAATAGCCCCCAAACAAGTATTTTTCTCTTATATTTATGTATTTCTTGTTTATCCTGTATGTTGTTATTATTGTAAAGATAGTTGTTGTCTGTGTGTTGCAAGGGAGGACAAAGATGATACTTTCTGCCTAGGTCGAGAAAATGGGTCTCCCTTTGTCTTTCTGGGGAAACTTCAATGGTCAAATGACGATATTGTCTGAGATTTGAACTGAAATATCCACCTGGCGAACCGATGCCCCTCTTCCACACAGCCAGACCACCAGGCAGTATTCAGTGTATATACGTTACACTCGGACGGAGCAAGCACTAGCCAGAATTGGGGTGGGACTTGCAGTAGCCAAGTCCCAAGTAGGCCCTAAGATGCAGAGTCCATCGGACCTGCCTCTAAAAGAGGAAGGGACTCCACTGGAGCTCTAGTTCCTACTTTACCCCAGGGGAGCAGTGGCACAGTAGCATCCACCGGAACTACTGTAGGAGGAGTGACCTCCCCTAGGCGACACTGCAGTCCCAGGTGCCGGCAAGCCGCACCTGACACCCACACCAGCTGCATGGACTCCCCCCAGTCCAGCTGGCTGCAGTCATACCCTGACAACCGCCTCACCCAGGTGAGACTGCAGCTCCAGGGGGGCGATGATAATCCCACGGCGGATCCTCGGCCCGGACCAGGTCAGGTCTGCCCCTAGGACGCCCACCATGACTAAAAGCAGCCGCCGTGCTGAGCATCTCCTGGCGCTGTTCGACCCTAGTCCTGAGGGCCACCACACTCCCAGGGCCCCCACCAGGAAAGGGCTGTCCACCACTCTGCCCTTCAGCTCCACCCGGACTCCAGGTGATGCTAACAGTGACTCCCACCAGGAGCACACCCCTGACACCCCTCCACCTACTCCTAGCTGTTACCTGCGGCTGCTGGTGTAGTGGCCCCAGGTGCATCCCTAGCACCACTCACCGCCCACCTGTACCCATGAGTAAAAGTGCTCTGAACTGAACTGTGTATACACCTCCGTGTCAGTGTTCCCCCCCTCCCCCTATTGTGTTAGTATATGACCCTGTGAAATGTGTTCCCCCCGTTACGCTAAGTGTCACCCAGGCCCCAGTGTGTGCTAAATTGTGACTCTGGGGGAAAGTCTATGCTGAGTGCTATCATTGGTACAGTGGAATCAGTCCCAGCCGTCCCACGTGTGTTCCCCTCCCGTACAATACACGACTAACTCGAACCCAGGGCCCCCAGTTAATGTACTAGTGTTCTGTCCCTACCTCGTAGGTGATACCATATTCCATGGTTATATCCCGTTCATGTCACGTGAGTGTACTGTGAGTGATATACTGATGTGCTCATGTCACGCGAGTGTAATGTGAAGTACTGCCATCTCCCATTCACGTCACGCGAGTGTATTATGAATGGTATACCCTCCTGCTCATTTCACGCGACTGTATTATAAGGCAACATATATCCCGTCCATGTCACACGAGTGTATTATGAATGATATAACGTTGCATTCATGTCACATGAGTACATTGTAAAGTAACGTATATCCCCTTCATGTCACGCGAGCGTACAATGAGAGATACCCCTTTGTGCTCATCACACAAGTGAATGTGAAGTGAGGTAATATCCCGTTCATGTCACATGTATGTGTTCATACAGAGATAGACTGTGCCGAAGGTTCTATTGCGCCCCTATCCCTACATATGTTCCAAGGCGACATAACTACTGATCTATAAGTGCCATCTGTTTATTACATTGTGGTGTATAGTTAATGTAAGTGTGACTCATATTGCTCTGTATTGTTTAATGTGTTTGTACTGTGTAGGATCGGTCATGTACTGCTGTGTGTAACGTTCGATGTATTGTTGTACTTTGCTCATTGTTAATATATGCGCACACATGATCAGTCTATGTTTGAGCCCTACCTCCTTGTGTACATACTCTGGCCCAGTCAAGAACAAAGAACCAAAGGCCGACATCATATCTGGACCCGAGTCGGGCGCAGAATATGCTGCATAACAAGAACGGTCACTTTAGAGAAAGCATTTTGGTGTTCTGCACTTGTATAATATACCTTTCAACAGCATTCAGTATTGAATATGAGTATTTCACAGTCAAATACAAGAGCAACAGAAATGGAAAACCGTGAAGGAAAATAATTGGAGGCAAACATAATACACTGAAGGGATGAAAAAAATATATATACATACATATATATATATATATATATATATATATATATATATATATATATATATATATATATAACCTCTTGTGCATAGTGCGAGTTGTGGAGTCAGGCCAGGCCAACATTTACCCCTCTCTGCCCTCCTTTCCGCAAGTCATAAGTAAACATAAATAAGTCATTGTCTTTGAATTTCACTTTATCTTCGAGGCTTATTTACATTCCCTTACTTTTCCAAACACTTACTTCTCTCTTACACTATTGCAATTCCTTACTTTTAAAAATGAACACAATACAGTAAACAAACTTATTTACAGTCCCACTTGTAACTACACTGCACTATTTGCACAATCAGTGAGTTAGTACCTCACCAAGGAATGATACTCATGGAAGCAGGGAGGGCAGAGAGGCACCTTGCATGTGGTGCTCTGCCAGATGGTAAACTTTCGCTCTCATTGCCACCTCTCTGTTCTTGCACAAACATGGCAGTGCAAATGTGCACTTCTTGACCCTCTCGCCATACTTTGTGCTTCAGCGGCTTTCGGCAAATTCAGGATGTAGTGCTGTGCCGCCCAATCCTTTGTGGCAAGTCTGTCTGGTGTGTCCTTTACCGTACTTGTATGCCCCCGTGACACTGCTGACTGGTGACTGTACTCCTGCAATAATACGAACACACAATAGTGCATGAACTTCCGCATCGACATCGTCTTTCCGGTTTTCTGGCAGTTAATAATGCGCATTCAGCACAGAAACATCTACCAAATGAAGAAAGTTTCTTGTACCACTTGATACAACGGCGAATGAACTCCACACTACCAGTCTGAATGTCACTTTTATCAGTCAAATGCATGTTATGATTGTAGTCTGTGACTGAAATTTGGCTTTCGAATATGCTTGCCTGTCACACGATCTGCTTTCCCTGTGTTGACGAGGGCACCTATGTGCACAGTTTATAGCATGTGCACATCACGCTTATCACACCATCGCAGGGCAAGGAGATCAGTGCTACATTGCAACAGCACTGTACTTCTCTTTGGTTCCTCATGAAGTGTGGCATGCCACATTTATTTGGCCGCACTGTGCCACAGGAACCAATGCCTCATGATAGCAGGTGGATTGCTAATTCAGGAGGGGTGTACTACCAATTATCTGTGTAGAGCATGTGTCCTCCACCCACATAATCTATCATTTGCGTCACAACTGCACCAGAAATGCCAAGACGATCATGACGGGGAATATCAGCCGTTGCCCCAGTGTATATTATCATATCTAGGACAATACCCGTATAACAATCACAGAGCACAACTATCTTGATGTTAAAACGATGATATTAGATTGAATGTACTGCCTGAAAGATATATGGCCCCAGAACAACATCAGCTGCTCGTCAGTCACAACCTTTTGAAAAGCCCCAAAATGGTGTTTGAATTTGCCTTTGAGATTTTCCAAAACAATTCTAATTTCTCGTAACTGTCTGTTTGGTCCAAGGTTGAGTTGTCAGAGTAGTGAAGGTACTGTAGGATGTTCTGGGACGTATTTCGTGCTGAATGCATCGACCCGTGTCAAGACATCAGTGGCCCAGTGTTTCTTTACCAAGGGCATCAATACTGTCAGTGCCATGAACACATACAAGGTTGGCACTGTCACGTAAGTCCAACGTCGTGTCCTATACATCTCTTCCTGTGCCATATCTGCCGCTGGTTGATGAAAAAAAAAAGTTGGTCTCTGTGGCAATTATTGTCATAAATTGCTCATCAAAGAAAGGGAGGAAAAAAAAAACTCATGATGGAGCTCGCCGCCATCAGTCCTGTCGTGTCTTTAACACCAGAGTTCGTGTTGTCAAAGGCAAAAGTCCTTGGTCTGCTCTCGTGCATTGCCTTCCACCCGTAGGGTGCTTGGGAAGGGGACACCTGCACTCCCGGCTGCTGCCTGGTCTACCTCCGACGTTGTGATGCAGTCCTCCACACCTTACATGCACGCTGAGGCACTGACTTCACTCTGGGGTCTGAAGATGATGTCCCTGGTGCATGATGTGGTGGTGAGATGGCACGTGAGGTTGAGGGAAGTGGTGAGATGGCACATGAAGTGGCGGGAAGTGGTGGCACGGGTGAGGCTGTGCAGGTTGAGTGCACCTGCACTCTCTCTTCATCGTCCTCTGCGCCACTCCTCTCCTCAGCTTCCGTTCCTCCAGGAACGAGCTCTTTTGCCATCATTTTCCATATTTTTGGTGGAGATGCAGCTTTTCCACGACGTGGTGGAGCAGCAACATTGCCCTTGGAGGAATAATTGTCGTCGTCTTCCTCGTAAGGTGGTGTTTCATATCACTCATAACTGCTATCATTGCTGCTTATTTCCTTCCTGCTACTGTGACCATCTTCTGACACAGTCTAGTCAGCCACTCTCCCCACTCTTGGGGAACAGTTCAGACCTGATTTCAGGACTGGTTAACCCCTTACAGGTGCACTGAGTATGGTGGTGGGAAGGGGTGGAGGTAGGGCCATTTGCAATACCTTGACGTCCACCCATCATGGCGGTGCCCACTAAACTGATGGATGTGGTGTCTGGGAGTGTAATCTAGGTCAGTCTCAAGGTGTTCAGAATGTTTGTTCACTTCCCAAAAATTTTCGCCGTTTTCTACAACCCACGTTCGAATGACGCCTGGGACCACACTATGGCCAAGCGTCATCTGATGCTGGCGGCCACAGAGAGGTTAACCTGTTGAGAGCTATAGGCCTCATTTGGGACTTATCAGAGTTGAAAAAGATAGGCCTCAAATGAGCGCAGTTTTCAAAGGCATACCAACACCGCGCCACGAGGAGTAGGCAGCTGAAATTTGTATGGGAAATAGGGGCAGGTGGCAACTCTCGATACCACCCACGCACTGCCCCACATACGCTCAGAATATGCGCGCACGGACACCATGGAGCGCGCACATAAATTTTCCTCATTTTCCTTCTGACATCGCCAACCCCACACCAGGCGCTAGGGGATATGCACACACACACACACACACAGGAGAGAGAGAGAGAGAGAGAGAGAGAGAGAGAGAGAGAGAGAGAGAGAGAGAGAGAGAGAGAGAGAGAGAGAGAGAGAGAGAGAGAGAGAGAGAGAAAGGCCATTTTTCTGAGACAGAACGAGAGAGAGAGAGTAAATATAGGAATGGCAGAAATAGCACCCCTTGCGAATGAGGAGATAAGGCGTGACAGCGATCCCTCTTGTCTCTCTCATTGTTCATTCCCTTCCTCCTCTCTCCGAGAGAGAGAGAGAGAGAGAGAGAGAGAGAGAGAGAGAGAGAATAAAATACAGGAATGGCACAGTGTCCCTTTATCCATCGAATTAGTGAATGACGTCCCTCTTGTCCTTCATTCTCCATTTCCTCCACCCTTTCTCGGAGAGAGAGAGAGAGAGAGAGAGAGAGAGAGAGAGAGAGAATAAAATACAGGAATGGCACAATCAGTGTCCCTTTATCCCTCGAATTAGTGAATGACGTCCCTCTTGTCTTTCATCCTCCATTCCCTCCATCCTTTCTCAGAGAGAGAGAGAGAGAGAGGATCTGTGCCCGCGCACACACACACACACACACACACACGAGAGAGAGAGAGAGAGAGAGAGAGAGGTTTAATCATGCAGTAATCACGTGATCCTTGCCCAAGGCCATGGTAAATATAGGCTGTTTTTCCCAGACAATCATCGCGGGTGGTGGCTTCCTCACGCCACCAGCTGTTCATCTTTTGGCCATTTTATCTCACCACCACGTGACTTTATGTGGTCATATATATATATATATATATATATATATATATATATATATATATATATTTGTATTGCCGGATGCACACGAACATTTCCAAGTCGATGTTATGTGTGTTCCATTCAGGGGCCGGATGCACTAACGCAGTTACGGTCCCGTAACTCGCTACGGGCGGGGGAAAAGGGAGCGGCGTCGGATGTTGGCATGCACTAAACACTTTCGGAGACCTTACGGGAGCCGGAGTTACGATCGCCGCTAAGGTTGGGCCCGACCAACCTTAACGTCTCCCGTATCTTTCAGACACCCGAAAATAAACTGAATTAAGCATTCTCTCGTGTACCCGAATTATTTCACTAAACTGGGTAGTTAATAGAGGTGCTGTACAACAATATACAGTGCGCTGAATTGTACATTACTTCGTAGTGTAAATTGGTGGTTTCAGTATGTGTTCATTATTGTTCTACTGTATTATATGCTCATCAGTGTTGTGTAGTACTATAAATTAGTGTTTTACAGTATTAACGTATGCTTTAGGTTGGTAGAAAATTAAAGTGTGCTTTAATGTAGTCTGTAGTAGTGTACAGCAATGTTAGTGTGAAATAGTGTAAGGTGTAGTGCTGTAGAGTAGTATAATATGTTCTGTTGTGCAGTAGAGTACACCGTCAGGACAAGAACCTCTAGGAGAATAGCCTAATAGGTCAAGCCCCTAGAAAAAAAAAAAAATCCCTTTTCTAATATAGTTTCAAGATAGGTTTGGTTAATTTAAAATCAAGGTTAGGTTATTTTTGATTAAGTTAATTTTTGTTAGGTTAGGTTTGTTTATATGTGGACTGGATTATTGTAAGGTTAGCTTAGTTTAATTTGGGCTCATGTAAGGTTAGGTTAGCACTGGGTTAGGTTAGGTTAATTTAAGAATTAGGTTAGGGTAGGTTAAATGTTGGTTAGATTAGGCTTATTTTTGTTAGGTAAGATTTGTTTATTTTTGGAATGAGTATTGATAAGGTTAGCTATGTTAAACTAATGTTAGGCTAATTTAAGGTTAGGTGAGATTAGGTTCGTGTAAGAATTTGGTTAAGCTTTGGTTACTTTTAGCTTAAACTTGATTATTTTAAATTTAGGTTATATAAGTTAGGGTAGTTTATTACTGGAATGGGGTGGGTTGAAATTAGCTTAATTTATTAAGCTAGGCTAATTTAAGCTTAGGGTTATGTTGAGTTAGCATATGATAGTTGTGTGAACAGGGCAAGGGGAATTTTGACATTTCAAGGGGGCAATTAATTAAAAAAAAAAAAAAGCCAAAACGGTCATAAAAGCCTGTTATATTGGTTTGATTTGATGGTTTTTGGCTTTTGATTTGTGCCTTCTAAGAGTAAGGACAAGATTTGGATCCTCACATAATTGTTATGGCCACATAAAAGTACAAAATCTTAATATAAACAGAATATACCAAAATTTTCTCTAAAACCACTAAATTCCATGCCATAAAAATTTTTAAGATTAACCCGAGGATATATTTATTCAAAACTTCAAAGGAGGGATGGAATCCCTCTTGGCACTTAGAAAGGAATTATTCAGTATTTTCTGGCAAAAGTGAGGAATGACTGAGAACAGTATATATGTGAATCTCAGAGCATGGTTAGGGTTGGATAAATTTAGCTTGTTAGGTCGATTATTATTATTATTATTATTTTTGCTGGCTTAGGTTAGCTTGTTCTATGTGGCTCTTATGTTTCTTCAGCCAAGTTCTGTTGGGTTAGGTTATTTAGTTAGGTATTGTTAGGTAAGGTGAAATTGTTTGGTTAAGGTTTGGTTAGGTTAGGCTCGTTGGCTTAGCTTAGGCTGTTCAGTTACCTTTGGTCAGGTTACTTTAGGTTCTTAGGTCAGGTTACTGTTAAGCAAAAAATAAAATAAAAAACTACACAAATTTATTTTCTTTGCTGGAGCTTTTATCCCAGGGTGCTTTTTCTAGGGTGCTTTTGTTAAACATAAAATGTCAGGTACAGTACTGTACAGTGTACAACAGTGTCAGTTTAGTCTTGCAGAACGCACATTAATAAGTGTTGTACAGCTGAAATGTTAGATATAAGAGCGATTCAGTCTGTACGGTATACTGAAGGCACTGTAATGTACTCGTACATTATTGTATAATAGTAATGTGCAGTACTGCTGCACAACATGCAGCAGTATCTATGCTGGTAATATTGTGAGTAATGCCTTCTGCTCACTGCACTTCCCAAACTGACAACACTTCATATATTTCATCCAAGCCTGTCCTCTGTTTTGTTTTTGAGTTCTCAGCTGAGAGTCAGTGTCACCAAACACGATGATTGGCTGAAGCGTCTAGGCAGAGAAGCATCCTGCGTTGTGATTGGCCAAAGCGACCATCAGCTGAGCGGGGAAAAATTCCCTCAAACACAGCGAGTTTTTCCCCGCCCTTAGCCTTACGGTCACCGTACGATGGTGGGAGAAATGTTAGTACATAGCAAAACACCGACTATCGTACGGGGACCGTAGCGGCGGCGGCCTTACGGGGACCTTACGGGGACGTGTTAGTGCATCCGCCTCCAGTTCTGTAAGACTCACAGTTTTGGCCAATTCGTCGCTTCCCAGCAGGTACCTACGGAACGATCGTTGCTCTCCACGGGTTGATAATTAAATTAAACACAAAGTTTTGATCAGATTTCAGATAATTATTTACATATGAACTTATATGGTGATAAAAATTATATTTCCCCTTAAAAGTACATATTTGGTGCCAATTCGGTGCCAATTCGGTAAATGACCGCCGATTCGGTATTTCATTGTACCCCAAGCAGACTTTGTCAGTGATCAAGGTGATGTTCCATGAGAACTCGAAGAGCTAGGATGGGGTCTACCATAGACTTCTTGGATGTGAATCGAAAATGTTTAGACCCATGAAATTTTAGGAATGGTCCCGGATATGCATAAGGAGAATGTGAGGGAGAAACTTTCCCTGTACACTGAGCACTATAATACCACGTAAGTTATTACAGTCGCTCTGGTCTACCTGCCCCACGTATGTAAATACAAGATATTCACTACAAAACTAAATATTACTTCTTAATCATTCAAATATATATAAATCTATTTATTGCCAGTTAATACATTATTTCATCATATGCTGTGGCAACCCTATCTGCTGGCTCCAGCTGGTTACAGATTTTACTAACCTCAGCATTTCAGTTTAGCTATCTCCCAGTCTCTGTTCCCTAGGGCAGGCTTTTATAGACAGGCAGGCTGTGCCACTGTGTCACCCTGGTTAAGCATTGTTCCTCAATCTTTGTAAATAATTTAATGAACACAGTTTACAAAACCTAATTACAGTTTGGTTCAAACCTCCAAATGAATTTAGTTGGCAATACTTAAAATTTAACAATAATCATCCGTTACCTATTGGTGGAAGCGGGTTGGATTCTTAACATAGATCGCAGCCTCTTCCTAGAAATCACACATTTTGCATCTGAAACATAACCTGTTCCTGTTTTCGACAACAAGAGGGATTTAGTGTGATACCTAGTGTTGTGTGGCTGTGTTGCTGTGCTTGTAGACAGGTCCAACGAAATACCGAATCAGCACTAAATCGTCACTGAATCGTCACTTTTAGTGGCAGAATATTATTATTTTTGTTATGCTAGGTGTTTTTAGGTTGACTTCTTGTCCTAAGAACACTAGCTACTGAGTGGGGTTCTCTTTCGAGACCGGAACTAGAACACACTACAAGAGGAACAGGGTATAGAAACTCAGCAGACCAACCTTTTACATATATTGCCTAGATTCATATCCTTAACAATACACAACAAGTATATACTGTACACAATATTATATAGAAAGTCAGGCTTTGGATACACACAATAATATATAGGTACGTAGAGAGGCCCACTGTTAGGCCCTGAGAGACACAACAATATATGGCCAGCTAGATATGAACACTGTCAGGCCTAGTTATACACAGAACTATACTTGATATTACAATAACATATGGCCAGGTGGATATGGACACTGTCAGGCTCCGCTTCACACAAATATGATATGGCCTACTGGATCTGGACACTAGTGGGCCTGCATATGCACAACAGTATATGGTCAGATAGGTACAAACACTGTTAGGCCTGGGCATATATGACGCTATATGACCTGATGGATATGGACACTGTCAGGTTTAGGCTACACAATAGTATATGGCCAGATAGGTATAGATACTCTAAGGCCTGGAAACACACGATATTATATGGCCAGATAACTAGGGGCACAGTCAGGTTTCGCCATACACATACACAAGGCACAGGGAAGCACACTGTCCGATTCTCCCTAGACTGCTGGGCCTGGGCAGGTTACAGGTGGCGGCCGGGCATGGGAGGCAGGTCGTCGGTCGTGCCTTCCTTCAGGAGGCATGAAACTACTGCCAGGGGCGAGGTCGTCTGGGTGGGGCTGCGGGTCGACATACAGGGAGGCCCTTTCCTGGTGGGGCCTCGACCTGTTGTCTGGCCCTCGGGACTGGGACCAAGCAGGGCCAATAGGCATGCCTGTCTGCGTTGGCACCTGGCTGAGGGTCATCTGGAAGTAGGGCTCGGGAGGTTCCATCCCAGAGTCCTGGGGGTGCCCCTGGAGGGCTGGGGGCTGCGCTCTCCATTAGGTCGGACTGCTGTCAGGAGCTGCCTGTGATGTCCCTTCTTCATGGCGTCTGTCAGTGTTGAGCATCGTCCAGGGGCGGCTTATAGGGCATGGATGCCCAGGTCCGGGAGAGGCCCTCGCCACAACTCCTCAAGCTGCAACTCCTCTGAAGGGCTGCACCTGTGAGGAGAGGGAGAGAGAAGTCCCACTCGGGCTCCAAATGGGTAGTGGGCTGAGCCAGGGACTTCCTCCGATGGGGTAGTCTCAAGGGCCATGGACGAAGGGCGTACAGTGGCCGTCCCTTCTCCAGCACATACAGGTGCCATCACCGTGGTTCCACAGACCCTAGAAACAACAGCTGAAGGGCATACAGTGGCCGTCCCTTTTCCGGTGCGTACAGTGGCCGTCACCGTGGTGCTGTTCCCTTATGAGGTGGCAGACAAAGGGTGTACAGTGGCTGTCCCTTCCCCGGTGCATACAGTGGCCATCACCACGGTTCTGTCTCTGTCTGGTTTACCAGCTGAAGGGCATACAGTGGCCGTCCCTTCCTTGGTGCGTACAGTGCACATCACCGCAGTGCTGCTTGGGACTGTCTGTAGACAAGTTCCACCCCAATCCTGGCGAGGGCTGGCCCGGCTGCGATGTAGTTGGCCAGGACTGCTCTCCTGCTGGCGGCCGTGTTGAGTGGAATCCACCTAGGCCCGTCTTGCTCGGGCCTGGCGCTCTCTTCATATCCCCGTCCGAGCTGTCTTCCTGGGTAGGGTGTGGAAGGGTGGGTCCTTCCCGGAGAGGGTGTTGTGACACCCTTCCCTGGGTGTCTCAGGGAGGTGGGCATTTCAATTTTTATCACCATATAGACTGATACATACCTACTTAACTGATATCCGACATAAAATTCGTGTTTAATTTAACCCTTAATAACAAATCGGGATTCAGAGCAAAAATTTCCTAAAGTTGGCAGAAGTATTTTGCCTGTAGCTCGACAACTGTCCTTGACAGACTTCTGTTTTGTGTAAATATTGCTTTACGGTGCATTTACATTTATTTGTGCTTTAAATCAATTTTTATGCACAACTTAAGTCTGTCAAGATGTACTGACAATCCGAAGGGGAAATATCCCCCCACTTTAGCACGTTTTAGCTTGGAAACCTGATATTTAAAATTAAAAGTTATTATTGTTTCACCGGATTTCAGGTAATTTGGCGTGTTTGGACCACTGAGCTCTATACTGTAATATGGAGGAGCTTTCTCGTGGATAGCACCACGTAGTTTGTGTGTCTGTGTCAGGGGGGCACTGGTGTAGTGACAGCACCTTTTGAATCAGCTGATGAGTCCAGAAAATTTAGTGCCATGTACCACTGTGGAGCTTACAGATGCAAACATAGTCACATGACTTCATCAAAGAATGATGACATTACATTTCACAGGTAAGTAATATATCTTTTTGCTCATTCTACAAGATTACTGGATGTGTTAAGCGGCCGGGAAAAAGCTTTTTCCTTCTCAAGAAGCACTAGTATCAACATCTCAAGGCTATATTTATCTGAACACTCTTACTGGCAGGAGAGACAGGGGAGGCCTCCTCTATGCAAGTGACAGTATAGCTAAAAGTTGTCATGATGCTGAGAAATGCTTTCAGATTTACAAAGGCAAAAAAATCTTAAAACATCAGCCTGTGCCACTAGTCTCTGCCACAGCTGTTACACAACATCTCGTGCAGTATTACTATTCACAGAATATTTGATTGTCTAAACACCCATACGTTTGACACCTCCTTTGGGGACAATCATGTTCACAATTTAATAAAACTGGTATCACACTTCTACAGTATCATTAGGGTACATTACATTAAGAAATTAACACAGATGTAGCTATTGGTGCTAAAGTATGAAAGCAGTTGGCTAGGTTGCTTGTATTTTAAAAAGCAGTAAGAAATAATAATGGAAGTATGTTTATATATATCTAGATGTGTAAGTAGTGCTGCTTTTACAAAACTTTCATATCTCAGCTAATACTTGACAAAGAAAAAAAAAAAACTGTCATAATACTCACCAATCCTTCGACTTCAAGTTGATGGCCCCAGATTGTCCATGAAGTGCGTGTAGTTAAAGACAGTGAGTGGGGAAAGGGGACAATTTTTATTTTTTTGCCCGTGTCCATATGCATGGCAGATGTGCTGTGACACAACTAAGGCTTAGACTAACCTTCTTCCAGAAGACTGCAGTCCACCACAAACACCATTTCTGCGTAGGTTTTTCAAAAGTGTGGCCTGATTGCTCCTATGAGTCCGGTAACCATAGCAACACCCTTGAGGCAGGCTGCCTCAGGTACAGGCCCGTGCACCTGCTCACCTGACCACCGCTCCACCATTCCACAACCACAGCCTTACACACTCACACAAACACATACACATGGAGATGTATGTTTGGCTTGCATTGTCGCTCGATTCTAGCACTGCCGTGCCACTAGAAGTCTGGGTGTTACAACATCTACTACAGATAGTATCTGTAGTAGTGGTAGTTGTAGTAGTATCTGTCAGATACTACTACAACTACCATTACTACAACAACAACTACTACTTTAACTACCACTACTGCAACTACTACTACTACAACTACCACTGCTACAATCACTACTACAATTACTACCACTATTACTATTACTACCACTACCAATACTACTAAAACAACAACTGCTACTACCACATAAAACCTAAAAAAATTGTGAACAAAATAGTAATTCACAAACTGTCCATAATCGAAAATATTTGCTATTACAACAGTACTTTTTCTTAATGGCATTTGTACTTTTTCATCATAATAAATATGCACACACAAAAACTTTCAGTACAAAATAAAGCACTGATTTCAACATGAAGCAAAGTTTTTGCTTCCATTATTCACACAACTAGACATAGCGATGGTGCGAGGATTGCCCCACCGCACTTCCTCCTCCCTCCGTACTCCACCTCCTCCCTTTCTCCATTCCCTACCTCTTCTTCTATCTCCTCATACGTGCCAGTATCTCCCTCACCAGGATCGTCAGTATCTTCTGAACGATTCCCATCATCAAAAATAGCAGATGATCGCACAGGGGGAAATGATGGGCGTACAGTGGACTCATGTGATCCACCCTCCTCATGCAATGCATCAATATCGACACTCATAAACGGCAGTCGCTTTCCTCAGAGGAAGAGTCACTTTCTCCACTCACAACTGGTGATAATGTCGCTTCGAGTACTATCCCTATCTAACTATCACTAAAGCCTTTTCTCTTCTGGCCTTTGGACTTCATTGGTGTTGAAGTCGGCAGCTGTGGGCGCTCAGCCGAGGATCTGAACACAGGGGAAACGTTTTGCATAGGCTAGGTCTATCCATTACAGAGGTATGCAGGTAACTGAAGTGTGACTCAGATGCATGCAGGAAGGTTCCCACTACCTGTGTGTGGTGAAAATAACCTACAGAATAATCAGACAATGCCACGAAATACTAGATCATGTATATAAGCCACCCGAACATCCCTGGGTCATCACGTAATACATGTCACCCAGACGCCTGGGGTTAACTGAGGTTGGAGAGTAATCACAGGTAAAGGTGGAAGTTTTGTGGAGGCTGCTCGTAGTGTAGACTGTAAGGATGTGCTAAATGTAAGCAGGAGTGTTGCAAAAATGTGTGTAAAAGAGTGGTACCAAGATGTGTCTCTGTGTGTGTGTGAACCAAGTAAGGTGGGAAGAGTGTGTGTGGAAAGCCTGCTCTCTGCACCTTTTAATCAGTCACAAGCAACGTGAGTAGGTGGAGTTTCCTAGTGGCGCCATCATCTGTGATTGGTGGAGTCCAGGGAATTAGGGAGGAGCTTTTAATCACAAAGAGACCTGGACTGCAGCATTCTGGGGCATTTCTGATCGAAAGGAGACAAGGCTAGGTCAGGCACCCCCTGGTACCACAGGTGTTTAGAACAAAACAGGAGAGCTGTCAGACTCGGCTTAAATGGATTAGTCTGGGGCGCCTTGATCCATCTTAATCCCATGACGACACTAGCCAGGGTTAATCATGGGGCTGTCATTCTGCTTCTCCTTGGTTTATTCTTTCTCTCTGTCTCTTCCATTCTCTCTATTCAGGACGTGAGTTAAGCTGCCATTACACCTCCCAACCTGAGAAAGAGTTTCGACAAAGGAGAAATTCGTCTGCTATGAGAGGCGGGACAGATAGTCCGTCATTAGGTTATCAGCTCCTCTTATGTGCCTAATGTTGAGGGAGTGCTCCTGTATGAACAGAGCCCATCTAATGAGACGTTGGTTCTTTTGCGTCAAATTGGCTAAGAAATTAAGGGGATGGTGACTGGTATACACTTGCAAAGAGGGTGATCCTGGACCAACATAGCAAAATGTTGTAATGTTAAGATACGAGCTAACAGTTCTTTCTCTGCAGTGGAGTATTTACACTGAGTAGGGTTGAACTTTCTGCTAAAGTAAGATACTGGCATTTCTATTCCTTGGTCAGTCTTGCAATAGCAGTGCATCAGCTGTAATACCACTACTGTCTACAGCTAATTTGAATTGCTTATCAAAGTTGAGAGCCTGAAGTACTGGTTTGTGGGACAAGATAGATTTAGCTTTGAGAAAGGTTTCTTTGCAGTTTTGATCCCAATTAAATATTGTGACTTTCTTGAAAAGATTTATGAGGGGAGCTACTAAGGCAAAGAAGTTTACTATGAATCTCCGATAATATCCCATCACACCCAAGAATCTGTGGAGTTCTCTCTTATTGTTTGGACGGGGGGAATTCATCATTGCTGTGACTTTAGAATCAGGAGGACTAATTTTTCAATGGCCTACTTGATAACCTAAATACTCCACTTGAACCTTTACAAAGTCACACTTAGATTCAGGACTAGGTTTGCATCAGACAACTTCTGCAATAAGCTCTCTTACTGATGTAGGTGTTCAGGCCAGGAGGTGTTAAATACAGCAATGTCATCCATGTAGGAAAGGCAGTCAGGGATTTCTTTCATGAAGTAAATCATGAGTCGTTGGAAGGTAGTAGGGGTATTCTTCATGCCGTGGGGAATAACTTTACACTTACATGTCCTACCTCCGACAAAGAAAGCCGATATTTCTTGCACCCTAGGACAGAGAGGGACTTGCCAACAACCTTTCATTAAGACAGTCTTGGAGATGAACTGTGCACTACCTCTGGAATCCACGCAGTCGTCAACACGAGGAAAGGCGAAGGTGCTAGCTTTTGTGAGGACATTCATCTTCCTGTATAATCTGTACATAGCCTATGTGACCCACTGGGCTTAGGGACGAGGACAATCAGTGAAGGCCAGGGACTCTGGCAAGGCTCAATCAGGCCGTGATTCAGAATGCAGTTGACCTCTGTCTAGTGCAAGGACTGCTTCTGGGGGTTGACATGGTATGGCAGCTGCTTCACAGGGCATGCATCTCCCACATCGACGTCATGGATCGCCATCTCGGTCCAACCTGGATTGTCAGGGAAGATGTCTGGGTACCTATTAAGGAGAGCAACAAGGTGTTCTCGATGCTCTGCTGAGAGATGGGAGAGCTGGTTGGACAAGGTAGCCCAAACCTGTGGGTTATCTCTCCATCTCATCGTCTTGACGTAGCACCAGTCGAGCAGGGCAGAAGTCCCAAGGTGGGTGGAAAGCTAATGATGAGAAGAGCTGGAGCTCTCGTTTCATCAGCCCTCTGGTCTAGTTCCTGACCATCCCCCTTAGCAGAACTTTTTCAGTGTTTCGGTAACACAGAGAGTAGGCCAGCATGCTCTCCATTACAAGGTTCTCTAACTGTAAACACCAAACTATATGTACAGTACACACTACACTTTCTTTTCAAGATAAGAAAAGAAAAAGGGCATCCGATATCCAAGCCTCCGAGTCCCCAGGGGAGGGGGACCATAAATGCCCCCACCATCTGCCCCTCTCCCGGAATCACTGTCTGACTCACTTCTTCATTTCTGCAACGTTTGTGGCCTTTCCTCTAAATCTCTCTGTTGAGCACCACCTCTCCTCCTCTAAAACTCACCTTCTCTGCTTAACTGAGACCCAGCTGTCTGAGGCAACTGATAGCAAACTCTTTTCTGTATCCTCCTACATTCACTATACTTGTTTCAAAGCCAAAGAAGGCTGTTGTGTATATGTATGCAACCACTTATCGTGCTCTCATATTCCTGAATTCTCTACTCTCGTGGCTAACAGCTTTCCTGTCATTCTCTGACTAAATATATCAGCGCTGTTTACTTATCCCCCAATTCCACTGACTATGAAAAAAAAAAAATCTTTGACTATCTTACTTCTACGATGGAACACATTCTAACCATTTTTCCTCTCTCAGAAATGTCCATTCTAGATTTCAATGTTCACAACCACCTTTGGCTCTCCTCTCCTGTCACTGATCCACCTGGTGAATGTGCCTACATCTCTTCAATCTTTAATGACCTAGAGCAGCTTGTACAGCACACTACCCGTGTCCCTGACCCGCCTAGGAGAGAGCTCCAACATCTTGACCTCTTCCTTAAAACTAATCCTTCTACTTACACTGTTAATCTTTTCTCTCCATTGGGCCCCTCTGATCACAACCTTATTATCTTAACCTGTCCTGTCACTCTGGTACGGCCTGTGGATCCTCCAACGAAACGTCAACTGTGGCACTTTGGAGCGGCAGATTGGGAGGCCCTCAGGCAATATTTCTTTGATTTTTCCTGGAATGATTATTGCTTCCACGGCAGGGAGCCATCTAAGTGTGCTTTGCACATTACGGAGGCTATTCTGTCAGGCATTGATGCTTACATTCCCTTCTCGTATCCTTTGACTAATGCAAGAAAGTCTTGGTTTAATCACGCTTGTTCTAATGCTGTCCACAACAAGGAGAGGGCCTATAAAAGGTACCAGAGCCAACCCACCCCTGAATCTCATTTTTTTTTATGTTTCTGCCCCGAATCATGCTAAGTCTGTTCCTCGCTCTGCTAAAAATAATTTCATCAATACTAAATGCTTTCAACTCTCCAGCTCGAATTCTTCCCGCTCCTTCTGGCACCTTGCCAAGAACCTTTCTAACAACTTTACCCCATCGTCCTTCCCTCCTCTTTTCTACTTTGATAGCTCTATTTCTATTTCTTCGACTGAAAAAACAGATCTCTTCATTCAGACTTTCTCCTCCAGTTCCACATTAGATGGTTTCAATGCTGTTCCTCCATCTCTGTTCCCTTCTCTGACTTGCTCATGGCTGACAGTAAAATTTCTTCAGCTGATGTATTTTCTTCCATTAATGGCCTCAATACTAGCAAGACATATGGGCCTGATGGAGTCCTTCCTGTTGCCCTCAAGAACTGTGCATCTGTGCTTCCACCCTGCCTAGTTAAAATCTTTCGCCTTTGTCGTTCAACTTGTACCCTTCCCTCTTGTTGGAAGTTTGTCCTCATTCAGCCAGTTCCAAAGAAGGGTGACCATTCCCAACCCTCTAACTATCGTCCAATTGCTTTAACATTCTGTGTCTCAAAAGTTTTCGAGTCTATTGTTAACAGAAAAACTTTAAAGCATCTTTCCTATCACAACGTTCTTTCTGACTGTCAGAATGGATTCCGTCAGCAACACTCCACTGGCGATCTTCTCACCTACCTTTCAGACTCCTGGTCATCCTCCTTTCGGGACTTTGGCGAAAGCTTTGCCATTGCACTTGATATCTCAAAGGCCCTCTTACGGTTTCTATCTTTCTATCTGTGCCTTCATCGAGAGCTTCCTTTCTGGTCGTACTATAGCCATTATTGTAGGTGGCCATCGTTCTTCTAGATCTATCAACAGTGGTGTTCCTCAGGGCTCTGTCCTATCACCAACTCTCCTCCTTTTATTCATCAGTGACATTCTAAGCTGCACATTTAACCCTATCCACTCGTACACTGATGATTCCATCCTTCACCTTTCCATCTGGTTCCCTCAACGTCCATCTCAGCATTTACTTCAACAAACAAGGGATGAAGCTGTGGCACACCTAATGTCTGACTTGGCTTGTATCTCTGATTGTGGTAAAAATAATCTTGTTGTTTTTAATGCATCAAAGACTCAGTTTTTACACCTATCAACCCGACAAAATCTTCTGCAGGATTACCCACTAATGTTTTATAATATCCAGCTCAATCCTGCATTATCCTTGAACATACTTGGGATTTCACTCACTCGGGATGTATCTTGGAAAGATCATATTACATCTCTTGTAAAATCTGCTTCCAAGAGATTAGGTTTGGTAGCTGACTCCGTACCTTCTTTACCCCTGCACAGTTGTTGACTTTATACACGGGTTTTAATCTCACTTGTGTAGAGCACAACTCTCATGTGTGAGGAGCCTTCTCACATACAGCTCTTCTCAAAAGGGTGGAGTCAAAGGCTTTTTGTCTCATTAACTCTCCTCCTCTTACTGGCTCCCTTCAACCTCTGTCTCTTCGCCGCACTGTTGCATCTTTATCTCTTTTCTATCGCTGCTTGTAATGGTCACTGCTCCTTTGAACTGTCTGCTTGCATCCCTTCACCTCTATGACGGGTGAGTAGCACCCGTCTAGCAACAAACTCTGATCCATTTTCTGTCCAACTCTCTAATGCAAGAGTTAACCGTTACTCCCAGTCCTTCATTTATGCAACAGGTCAACTCTGGAACTGTCTACCTCTGTCTGTATTTCCTACTTCCTATGATTTCCAGTCTTTCAAACGCAGTGTGTCCAGGCATCTCGAAATGAACGGATCTTGAATTTGGCTCTCTTATGTATTGTTTTTTTTTTTTTTTTGCTTGGAATGAACGGTTTGTGGGCTCCTGGTCTTTGGTTCCTTCTTCTTGCATAAAAAAAAAAAATCGTCATTTGTCTCCTTGTCTGTCTCACTCATTGATACCACAAACGCAGCACCGGTTACATCCTCGTCTCTTCTGCGGTATTCCTTTAGCACGTTGACATGGCACAACTTGCGGGGCTTTCTCCAAGCTGGGGTCAGAATGACATAGACAACCTCTCCAATTCTCCATTCTACTTGATAAGGGCCCGAGAAACTCGCTTGCAGTGGATGATCTGGTATTGGCAATAAGAGCATTACTTCATCTCCTGCCTAGAACTGCCTACTTACAGCTTTGTGAGAGCGGTCATACCACTTCTTCATTCGGGTACGAGAGGACTCCAGATTCTCTAGCACTAGCTCCCTACATCATAATAGTCTCACTTTGGACTTGGATACATACTCTGACCCTTGGGTCAGATATGACACATTAACTTAAAATGTGTGGGTACTTGACTGGAAGGGTGTGTGAATGTGGTGCCCAGTGTCCCAGTAATGGCACATATATGTGTTCCCGTTTTCTGTAATCGTAGTCCCTTTGGGGATGAATGTGTGAACTAACGGAGAAAAGCAAGTAAGAAGGAGAATCATTGCCATGTTTGGTGGTATGTACCGACTTTGCTATCCTAATTTTCTGGTTTCATAGTGTTTGTCATGCATACCCATAATTGTCTCGATGTTCCTAATACATTGCTGAATCAGGAGTCTCATGGACATAAAGACAATCCCATGAACTTGTTAGTACTGAGTACATTAATGGAGTGTGACATGTCTGGCACACTGGTCAGAATGGTTTATGTATATGTGTGTGACATATATGGCGCATGTTATTTTCAGGGCATGTCTTTTGCTGTTTCCTGCTCCAGTTTTCTCCAGTGTGTCAATGAAAGTCAGTTGTTTTTATGGAAGGAAAAAGAAAAACATTTCTATTGAACCACCGCCATATGAGAGTGATGATTCATCTGGTGACGATAAGCCATATCTTCCTGACACAGATGCATCAGAGTCAGAGGTTTCAGATTCAGGTATGATAAGTGATATATTTCACTTATGAAATATTTAATTGTAACAGGTTGTAGACAGCCTATGCCGAGTGAGATGAACATAAGAAAAGATTGAGAATAACCAGCATACTTATCATTTATCTTGCCGTTGACACTGTTCATGCATTTGTTAGTGAGTATATGTACTTGTTACAGTGCTTTCAGGGCAGCTAATTCTTTATTTCTTTTCTTTGTCAGATGAGAGAAGTGAAGAGCAAGAAAGGAAGAAGAATCTCTAGTCCCAAGTACTTCGCGACAACAAAAAAAGAGTACCTGTATGGAAAGGAGCTCCGATGGGAGGGGAACCAAAGCTGACTCCTGAGTGGAAAGGTCTTCTACCATCTCCAGGCTCAGAAAAGACTCCATTTCAATACTTCAAACATTTTTTTTGATGATAGTTTTTTGCAGTTCAGAGCTGACCAATCAAATTTGTATGCAGTTCAAAAAGACCCCACATCACCTCTTTCAGGAACAAAAAGTGAATTGGAGGAATTTCTTGGTACTCTTCTGTACATGTCTGTCTTCCACCTTCCCAGAACTAGAATGTACTGGCAAACTGAACTAGAGTTTGCCAGGTTGTAAGTGTCTTTAGCAGGAAAAGATGGGAAGATATCAAGAATATCCTTCATTTCAATGATAACTCACAAATGCTATCTCAACAGACCCGCAGAGAGATATGCTCTTCAAAGTAAAACCCTTCATAGACAGCTTGCTTAGTAAATTTCAGAACAACTTGTTCCATTCAAGGGAAGTCAAGCCTGAAGCAGTACAACCCCGAAAAAACTAACAAATGGTGGTAAAAGTATTTGTACTGTGTGGCACCAGTGGATTGGTACACAGTTTTGAAACATATACAAGAAAAATCCAACCACTACCCAGTCATCCAGGATCTAGGTGCAAGTTCAAATTTTGTACTTAGGTTAGCTCAGGTAATTCCAACAGGTAAAGCCCGTCTCCTCTGTTTTGATAACTGGTTCACATCCCTGGACCTTATGTCCACATTAGCAGAGAGGGAAATTTATGCCCTTGGAACAGTTTGGCAGAACAGACGAAAAGGATGTAGACTGATAAGGCTCTAACAGAGTGTGGACGTGGGTTGTATGAAGAGAAAGCTGGAACAGTAGGACGAGTAGGGATAAGAGTGATAAAGTGGAGTGATACAAAGTGTGTCACACTTGCATCAATCTATGCAGAAGCAAAACCTTGTAGTACGGTCAAAAGGTGGGACAAAAAGACAAAACAGACTGTGGAACTTCCCTGCCCAAAGGCAGTTACAGAATATAACAAGTTTATGGGTGGAGTGGACTTGTTGGATGGTCTGATTGCATACTATCAATCCATCTATCTATTGCCAGACGCCTCAATCCCGTTTGGGGTGGCCACAAACAAATCGCGTCCAAGTCGCCCTGTCCCCCGCCATTTCACTGCCCTGCTCCCAACTCACACCCCCCTCTCTCATATACCTCTTCACTCCATCCCTCCATCTCATCCTCGGCCTCCCTCTCCCTCTTCCCCCCTCCACCTCACTCACATACACTCTCTTCGTCAGTCTTTCATCTTCCATCCTCTCCACATGGCCAAACCACCTCAGTGTGTTCCTCATGACGCTTCCTATCACATCCATATCCACACCACAACACTCCTTTATGACCTCATTCATCAGCCTGTCTCTCCATGTGACTCCACAGGCTCCTCTTAAATAACTCATTTCCATTGCTCTCACTCTTGACTTGTGTCCTTCCAACAACGTCCAAGCTTCACTTCCATACGTTACAATTGGTATCACAATACTGTCATGTAGTAACTTTTTCACTTCCATGCTCACTTCCCTGTTTCTTATCACTGCTTTCAAAGAACCAGCAACCTTTCTTCCCTGCTGTACCCTTTCAAGCACTTCACCCTCCAAACCTCCATCCTTACTCATCACACTACCCAAGTACTTAAACATACTCACATTTTCCAATTCCTCACCATCCAACCTCGCTGTACATTCACTGACTTCATCTCTCTCAAGGACCATCACTTTACTCTTCCCTACATTCACCTTTAGATTCCGTTTCTTACACACTCTCCCAAACTCATCCACCAAGCCTTGCAGCTCCCCTTCGTCTTCACTCAACAACACAGTATCATCTGCAAACATCAGTACAGGGAGTTTCCAAACACTATCCTCTCTCACCAGGGCCACTCCAACATCCACTACCCTACCTTGTACCTCTTTTATTACCCCATCCATGTACAGATTGAACAACCATGGAGACATAACACATCCCTGTTTCAACCCAGCTTTCAAAGAGAAAAATTCACTTAGTTCACCATCCACACGCACTGCAGCCTTCGCACCATCGTACATACTCTTCACAGCATTCAACAACTTCCCATCTACTCCATATATTCTTAACACTTTCCGCAATCCTTGTCTATCCACCCTGTCATATGCTTTCTCCAAATCCATGAAAGCCTCATACAACTTCTTTCCCTTCTCTAGAAACTTTTCCACTAAAGATCTAAGAATGAATATCTATCACAGACTTTTCTTCCAGCTTCTGGACATGGTCACCACCAATAGCTGGCCAATGTACAGACGTGATGAAGATATGAATGGAATACCAAAGGCAAAACAGTATGATTCTTTGGCATGTAGATCAGTGGTAGCAGAATCACTAATCAAACATAAGAAGGACCAATTCCAGAAAAGAGGACGTTCATTCTCAACATCACTAGAAGTGCAGATTACCTAAAGAGAAGGAAAGCTTCAGCTGCACCAGTCCCAGCATCTGATATAAGGACTGATGGTACAGGTGGCAGCTGTGGAAAACTGGCCGATTCCGACTTGTGTGAAGGAGCTACGGAGTTTCCTGGGCTTGTATTCCTACTACCGGCATTTTGTCAAAGGCTTTGCAATGATAGCTGCACCTCTGCACAAGTTGTTAGGGAAGAGGCAGAAGTTTGTGTGAACAGCAGTGACTCAGAAAGCCTTCGATGAACTCAAGCATGTGTTTGCAAGCTCTCCAGTGTTGCCATACCCAGATCAGAGTCAGCCATTTGTCCTGGACTGTGAAGCTAGTGACTATGGTATTGGTGAAGTGTTGCAGACGAAGGCTGAAAAAGAGCATGTGGTGGCGTATTACAGCAAGAAGCTCAGCCCACCGGAGCAGAACTACTGTGTGACCCATATGGAACTCTTGACAGATGAAGGGCCTTGACTTCTTCCATCCCAATTTGTATGGGTCCTACTTCATCATCAGGACAGACCATGTGGCACTCAAGTGGCTGAAGATGTTAAACAATATGGAAGGACAACTGGCATGCTGGCTCAGGAAGCTGAACCAGTACAACTATGAGGTGCAGCACCATCCTGGATGGGTACATGACAATGCTGACAGCCTGAGATGTTGGCCTTGTGACCCAGAGTGCCGGCAGTGTAGTAAAAAAGTTTTTTTTTTCTTTTTTTCCATTCATTCAGCATCCAATCCCACATTGCCCCAAGAGGAGCGTAGGAGCCCGGGACTAGGCAAGTTGGTCCTGACATTTAAGATGAGTGACCAGCCTCACTCAATCCTGAGTGGCATTATGTGAGCAATAAACCTCAACCATCCCTTGGATATAAACCTTCACCGGCTCAATCCGACTGGAGTGCCGTAATTATACACTAAACAACCAGGCCCCAAAATTTCATTATATGGTTACCACCAAGCATAGTAAATGGTTTCCTGGTGTACAGGAAGCCATTTGGCTTGTCACTCGGTGTATAGTCACCCACAGGCTGAAAGAAGAGGAAAGAGTGAAGAATAGATAGACAGAAAAGGGAAAGTAAAGTCACCCGTTGGCAGAAGGATGTGGAAAAAATGAAGGAAAGACAGAAGAGGATGGAAGGAGAGAAGGATGGAAGACAGGAGAGGGCAGACACCCAAAAGCAGCTCTAATTGGGTGAGTGGTTGGTAAGCACCCCCACCTTCCACCAAGTAAAAAAGATCATAGCAAGAAATGCAGCCGTACTGTACAGGGCCAGTGTCAGATGAAGAAAATGGAGGACGCAGATTTACAAGCAGTGCTAGAGTGGCTGCAGTGGAGTACAGTACGACAATCTTGGGAAGAGGTTTCCAGGTTTAGCCCTGTGACAAAGAGCTACTGGAGTTGATGGGACCTTCTTCACTTTAACAACCGACTACTGGAGTGTCAGTGGGAGACACCCAATGGCCTCAGCAAGTATTGAGAATTGGTGGTTCTGAAGAAAATGAGGTCCAAGATCTTGAATGAGTCCCATAACCAAATCACTAGTGGGCAGGTGGGAGTGAAAAAAAAATCTAAGTTGGCTGGAACTGAGGTTCTACTGGACAGGAATGAAGAGTGGTGTTAGGCCTCTGATGTATGTTGTGCCAAGAAGGGACCCAAGAAACATGGCTGCGCCCCTCTCCAGCTGTATCAAGTGGGTGCACCAGTGAAAAGAGTCATGGTGGACATTGCTGGACCTCTGCCGCTTACTGACAGGAAACCAAAATATATGTGCTGCCACAGACTACTTCACAAAGTGGCCAGAAGACTATGCCATCCCCGATCAAGAGACTGCGTCTGTTGCTCAGGTGTCGGTTGACCAGTTTTCTGTTGTTCTGGGATGCCACAAGAGCTTCATTCAGACCAAGGTAGAAACTTTGAGTATGCTGTGTTCCATGAATGCTGCAAGTTACTGGGGATCAAGAAGACCAGGACGACACCACTAAGGCCACAGTCAAATGGGATGCTGGACAAATTCATCTGGACCCTGGGACAAGAACTGGCCAAGTACTGCTTAACCCTTTAACCACGGGTATTGTTTTGGTCTGACTGTCCTCTCCCGCGGGGGTTTCAGCCAAATGTAAACAAACCTTTAAACCTTAATAACTCTGCACAGAATAAAGCTATAGAAAAAAATAAGGTACCATTAGAAAGTACTAACCTTCAGCTTTCCATTGATGTAGGTTTCATGACTTTGTTGACTTTCACAGGACGGGCAGTGCCGTTAGAATTGAGGGGTGTAAAATCACTATTTTTCGCTCACACACCATTACCTTCGCTCATACACCATTACCAAATGCCAACCTCATTCTGATAATAATACTATAAACATATATGAACACTGCACATACGATAAACACCCACTCTGTGTTCACTGAGGCAGGTAAAAGGCACTGTAATTACCCGCACTTCACTGCCACATCAGCGGTGTTGTAATCACTATTTTTCGCTCACACACCATTACCAAATGCCAACCTCATTCTGATAATAATACTATAAACATATATGAACACTGCACATACGATAAACACCCACTCTGTGTTCACTGAGGCAGGTAAAAGGCACTGTAAATGCCCGCACTTCACTGCCACATCAGCGGTGTTGTAATCACTATTTTTCGCTCACACACCAATACCAAATGCCAATCACATTCTGATAATAATACTGTAAACATATATGAACACTGCACATACGATAAACACCCACTCTGTGTTCACTGAGACAGGTAAAAGGCACTGTAATTGCCTGCACTTCACTGCCACATCAGCATGTGTTGTCACTCACACAGCTGGACAGATACTGATGCGTGCTTGGTCAGGGGTGGGGTGGGGGGCCCAGGGGGTGGGAGGTGGGGCCCCAGGGGGGGGAAGAGGGAGGTGGGGGTCGGCTGGAGTGAAAGAACTTAATAGCTACTCTCCCTTGAAACAATTGGCGCACGGAAAAAACGCGGGGTATTCAAAATATTCACAAACATTCAAGAATGACACCCGCGGTTTGGTCCAGTTTTTGCAACGTCATTCTGGAATGACACCCGCGGTTAAAGGGTTAAAGGGAAAACTGGAATGGGACCAGAAATTACCTTTTTCATATGTCAGTAAGAGGGATCCAAAGGCCTGGAGCCCACAAACAATTCCGTTCAAGGAGAAAAAAAACATTGCAAAAGTGAGCCAAATTCAAGATCTGTTCATTTCGAGATGCCTGGACACACTCCGTTTGAATGACTGGAGATCATAGGAAGTAGGAAATACAGACAGAGGGAGACAGTTCCAGAGTTGACCCATTGCATAAATGAAGGACTAGGAGTAATGGTTAACTCTTGCATTAGAGAGTTGGACTGAAAAGGGATGAGAGTTTGTTGTTAGACGGGTGCTACGCGCCCATCATACAGGTGGAGGGATGCAAGCAGGCAGTTCAGAGAAGCAGTGACCAAGGAAGTAGCGACAGAAAAGAGATAAAGATGCAACAGTGCGGCAAAGAGACAAAGGTTCAAGGGAGCCAGTAAGAGGAGGAGAGTTAATGAGATGAAAAGCCTTTGACTCCACCCTGTTGAGAAGAGCTGTATGTGGGGAGCCTCCTCACACATGAGAGTTGTTTCTACACAGGGGCGAATAAAACCCGTGTATAAAATCAACAACTATGCAGGGGTAAAGAAGGTACGGAGTTGGCTTAGCACACCTAATCTCTTGGAAGCTGATTTTATAAGATGTGTAATATGATCTTTCCAAGATACATCCCTAGTGAATGAAACCCCAAGCATGTTCAAGGATGATGCGGGCTTGAGCTGGATGTTATTAAACATTAGTGGGTACTCCTGTGGAAGATTCCGTCGGGTTGGTAGGTATAAAAACTGAGTCTTTGATACATTAAAAACAAGAAGATTATTTTTACCCCAGTCAGAGATATGAACCAAGTCAGACATTGGGTGTGCCATAGCCTCATCCCTTGCTTTGCTTGCTGAAGTAACTGCTGGGATGGATGTTGCAGGAATTGAATGGAAAGGTGAAGGGTGGAATCATCAGCGTATAAGTCGATAGGGTTAGATGTACAGCTTAGATGATCATTGATGAATAAAAGGTAGAGAGTTGGTGATAGGACAGAGCCCTGAGGAACACCACTGTTGATAGATCTAGGAGAAGAACGATGGCCGTCTACAACAGCAGCAATAGAACGACCAGAAAGGAAGCTGTATATGAAGGCACAGATAGAAGGATAGACCCAATACGAGGGCAGTTTGGAAATTAAAGATTTTTTGTTTGGATCGATCGAGCGCCTTTGAGATGTCAAGTGCGATGGCAAAGCTTTCGCCAAAGTCCCGAAAGGAGGATGACCAGTAGTCTGAAAGGTAGGCGAGAAGATCGCCAGTGGAGCGTCCTAACAAAACCCATTCTGATGATCAGAAACGAGGTTGTGATAGGAAAGATCCTTTAAAATTTTTTTGTTAAGAATAGACTCGAAAACTTTTGAGGCACAGGATGTTAAAGCAATTGGACGATAGTTAGAGGGTTGGGAATGGTCACCCTTCTTTGGGACTGGCTGAAGGAGAGCAAACTTCCAGCAAGAAGGAAAGGTACAAGCTGAAAGACAAAGGCAAAATAGTTTACCTTGGCAGGGTGCAGGCACAGAAGCACAGTTCTTGAGGACAATAGCAGGGACTCCATCAGGCCCATATGCCTTGTTAGTATTGAGGCCATTGATGGCAGAAAATACGTCAGCTGAAGAAATTTTAATGTCAGCCATGAGGAAGTCAGAGGGGGGAAGTGATGGATGAACAGCACCGGAATCATCTTAGGCGGAATTAGAGGAGAAAGTCTGATTGAAGAGATCTGCTTTATCAGTAGAAGAAATAGCTCCAGAGCCATCAGAGTAGAAAAGAGGAGGGAAGGATGATGAGGTAAAGTTGTTGGAAAGGTTTCTGGCAAGGTGCCAGAAGAAGCGGGAAGAATTCAAGTTGGAGAGTTGAGAGCATTTAGTACAGATGAAATTATTTCTAGCAGAGCGTACAGACTTAGCACGATTCCGGGCAGAAACATAAAAAAGATGAGATTCAGGGGTGGGTTGGCTCTGGTACCTTTTATAGGCCCTCTCCTTGTTGCGGACAGCATTAGAACAAGTGTGATTAAACCAAGGCTTTCTTGCATTAGTCAAAGGATATGAGAAAGGAATGTATGCTTCCATTCCTGAGAGAATAACCTCTGTAATGTGCAAGGCACACTCAGATGGCTCCCGGCCACGGAAGCAATAATCATTCCAGGGAAAATAACAGATTTTCTGCCTGAGGGCCTCCCAATCCACAGCTCGAAAGTGCCACAGTCTACGTTTCTTTGGAGGGTCCGCAACCCATACCAAAGCGATAGAACAGGTTAAGGTAATAAGGTTGTGATCATGGTAGCCCAGTGGAGAGGAACGATTAACAGCATAAGCAGAAGGATTAGTTGTAAGGAAGAGGTTAAGTATGTTGGAGCTCTCTCCAAGGCGGTCAGGGATACGGGTAGGATACTGTACAAGCTGGTGTAGGTCATTAAGGATAAAGAAAATGAAGGCTTGTTCACCAGGTCAGTCAGTGAAAGGAGAGGAGAGCCAAAGGTGGTGGTGAACATTGAAATCTCATAGAATGGAGTTTTCAGAAAAAGGAGAAATGGATAGAATGTGTTCCATCGTAGAAGTAAGATAGTCAAAGAATTTTTGATAGTCAGTAGAATTAGGGGTTAAGTAAACAGCGTTGATATATCTAGTCAGAGAATGACAGGAAAGCCGAAGCCAGAGAGTAAAGAATTCAGAAGAATCATTTTCAGGAACACGAGAGCAAGATAAGTCGTTGTGTACATATACACAACAGCCACCTTTGGCTTTGAAATGTATATAGTGAAAGTAGGAGGATACAGAAAAGGGTTTGCTGTCAGTTGCCTCAGACAGCAGAGTCTTGGTAAGGAAGAGGAGGTGAGGTTTAGTGGAGGATAGGTGATGTCCAAGAGAGAGAAAGTTAGAGGGAAGTCTGTGAATGTTGCAGAAATGAAGAAGTCAGACAGTGGTTCCAAGCAGCTCTTAGAGTCGTTACCGGGAGAGGGGTGGATGGTGGGGGCATTTATGGTCCTCCCCCATGGGGACTCCGAAGCATCAGTAGCATGCGCCATTTTTAATTTTGCAATTTTGAAAAGGAAGTGTAGTGTGTACTGTGCATGTACTTTGGTGTTGACAGTTAGAGAAACATGTATTAGAGAGCATGCTGGCCTACTCTCTGTGTTACTGAGACACTGAAAAAGTTCAGCACAGGGGGATGGTCAGGAACTAGTTCCAAGGGCTGATGAAACGGGAGCTCCATCTCTTCCTGTCATCAGGTTTCCACCCACCTTGGGAGTACTGCCCTGCTCGACTTATGGCATATGCATTGCTTATGGCATATCAGCCTGCATTCCACGGGTCAACTGGCTACAGCCCTGCAAAACTGATGCTGCTCCAAGAGTTACATTTACCTGTTGACTTGTTAATGGGAGGACCACCTGGTGAAGAGCTGCCTACAGACACCTCCAGCTATGTGAAGCATCTTGAGGAAAGGCTGGCTGAGGTACATCATCAAATGTGGGTAGCCCTTAAGTTTTCAGAAGAGGTGATGAAGGTAAGTATGATGCCAAGGCAAGTGAGGTAAGTTTGGTTATACAATCCTCAGAAAAAGAAGGGACAGTCACCGAAGATGCAGAGCCCATGAGATGGGCCTTATACTATGTTGGATCACCTATCAGATGTAACGTACAGGATTCGAGGAGGCAGGAAGTCTCGCTCAAAGGTGGTACACATGAATCGTCTGTGGCAGTACCATGGGCCAGGACAGTACTGTCACGATTTCCCGTGATTGTGTATTCATATAAATTCGTGACTTTGTACTTTGGTGGAAAATCACAAACTTTAGTGGAAAACCCACTGTGTATCACTCAGTTTAACCATCCCTGTATGCAATGATAAGGATAGTTTTTTTCAGAACATTCGTCGCTGCTTCAAAAGTGACTGTTCTAGTGCATGACATTAGTGCTCCACTGAGTGATTTTATTGCACGTGTATATCGTTCCCCATGCCTCCGTTGACCGTTGAAGTTAGGCCACACCCACTTCCGGTGAATGTGACCATCTCTTACTCCCATATCTGGCTTGGTTACACTTGTATGTTTCGGACCACCTCTGGAGTAGGAACTCGTTGTGCCCAGCGTTGACAGCAGGGTCTCCGTTGTACAGCATCTCCCCACCCAGTCGGTGATCGAGTAGTGGACTAACAGCGAGCGGTGCCTGCCACTGAAACAGACAGATGTCCAGTCTTGTGTAGCTTCAGCTCCGTTCCCTCCACTGACCAGTATTTCCGTTCTTTTTCCTAGGTTTAAGTCTGATTAGCTCTTTGAATGAATGAGTGAGTGTATTTCCTTTGATACTTGAATTCATTTTTGAAATTCATGTAACATAAATTTATTTCATTGTAATTAATAAATTTACAGTTCTTTTTTTTGAGCTTAATGTAAAACTAGAATTGTGTTTGATTTCTCCACATTGTGCTTTCTTAAATTTGCTTACCCCAGTTTGCACAAATTTCTATATTAATCACAACTTGTATTTAGGCCAGTTCTTTTGTATTAATTCTCAGATCCATTGTGCCAACTGGGAGTTAAACATCAGCAAGAACTTGTCTATTTTTATTATTAGTTACTGATTGTCAGGAAGCAAAGATCACACACTCTCAAGAGGCCAACCATACTAACAATACAGCATTCGTGAGTGATTAGTCTCTGCTGTGTACTGTTGAGAAAGTTTATAAAAGTCTCATCCTTAGAGAATTGGCGAAGTAAGCCAGGATAAAGTAAATCTTCCTTCTTGATTTCACAGGTCGATTCACCTTGTGTCAACTGAATATATATTTATATTGCATTCTGTTCTTAAATTCACATTCCCCTGTGACATCTGGCAACCTCATTCCAGGATATTAACTCCTAGCTTTAAAGTTATTAACGAAATAATACTCACTCACTCTTACCTAAGTATTTGTTATCATTAACCCCTTAACTGCGGGGATGTCGGGAGTGTGCCATGCACGTCCCGTGGGGATAATCACGCTCCGACTGACTTTTAAAAATATTTGCCAAAAATCAGTTATTAGTCCTAGAATATTATATTTAAATTACCATATGGCACATACCTTCAGTTTTCTCCTGGGATATTTATTGAGCCTTCGTCGACTACTATAGGACTTATGGAGACTTCTGAAGTAGGGTAACGAATTCTCCACTTTACACTTCCCGATACCCCATAATATGGTTACCACTGCCTGATATTATAACTACAAACATTATTCTATGAATTTCAAGTAGTTTGGAATCCATATTCCTCCCCCAAAAAAAACACTGTGAAAGCAACGTAAATTACGAGCGCATACGAGCCTTCCACCCACGCTCATTCCCCGATGGTATTCTGAGACGGAGCTGTCATTCATTATTTATAAACACACTCACACTTTACATTCCTAGTACTTTATTACACTTATTTATACATACAATATTTATCCATAAGTTTCTTTCAGTACTAGTAGTTTATTTTCACTTCAGGCATTCACTTTCTTGTTCAGTAAACTACCGTAGAGAACGAAGGTTTCACTTTTACTTTCATTACTCTAAGTATTTATACACGCTAGCAGGAAGCTTTCACTTTCACTTTCATTACTCCAAGTATTTATACTCGTATTCTTATATTACTAATTATTTACATTTCTATTTACATTCTCTATTTTATTTACATTATTTACATTTCTTTTTTTATTACACTATGTTATGCACTGTCACTTGCAGTAACTTATAAAACTATTTTCGACTGTTCCATTAAATTTACATTCATAGCTTTTACTTGCTGTTTACACATTATTTACATTTCCACTTGCACTGTTTTAGAGTCACCAGAAAGATCGTAGTCACTGTCCATCATTATCATTGATAAATTAGCCAGTTCACTTTCCACAGCAGAGTCACTTAGCCCTTTACCCCTTCCCACATGAGGTTTAGTAGGGGTAGAGGTCACAGGGCCCTTTGCAGGGGGCTAAATAGCGGCGGAATTGGACAGGCGTGAATCTGGCATGGCTTCAGCTGGAAAGACAACAGTAAACTGAATGATGTAGCCTAGGGGCAGGGAAGAATTGACAATGTCAGCGTGGTGACAGCTGCTAATTTATATGCTATGAAATGATTGGCAGGAAATCTAGACAATACATAATAAATTAGGTAGTTCCATGTGAATGTAACTATCAATTAGGCTTCTCCCTTCCTTTCTTATATATATTTTTGTTACGAGAATAGGTCATGCGGCATATTTCAAGGAGAAATAAAAAGGGAAAATCAGCGAATGAGTGCATGTGGGGTCTTGCCAGGTGATACTTAACCCATTCCAGATGTATGGCAGTATCAATTACCTTTTCTCTTTCTTTTATATATTATCTTGTATAAGAATATGGCATAGGGCACATTTAAATGGATAAATTGAGTGGAAAAATCTGTCCAGGATTTGCACAGTGCAGCGCAGCTGGGCAGATGGGAGGAGAGAGTAATGGATGGCAGGTAAGGAGGGAAGTCAAGGATAGGGGAAAAATGGCAAAATTGTCAACAGTGAATGGGAGTTCAGATGACATTAGCAGAACTGAGTATAGCTGGACACTGGTAGAACTGATAGATGATACAAGCCACCACTTGAAAGCCCAGTCGAATTCAAAATAACACAGAATCACAAAATTGATGCTCCGTGGTATGATCCCTTGCTCCAAAGCGTCACAAAAGTGACGCCCTGCGGTTAAGGGGTTAAAGTCTATAGGCACTATCTTACTGGTGGTTATTGATTCTGCTTTATTAATTTTATGTAATAGTTTTCCCAGTTAGTTGCATTTTTTAAATATTCTTTCTTTACCAGTTCAACTAGTTAAAACTGTTCACCTCCAGCCTGTGCCTATATTCTTTACTTTCGATTATTAACATTCTCTGTGAAACAGCAGTCAGTACTCAATCTTTAGTCCACTCAGTCTTAGCTGAGTTAGCATCATGGCTACTAGTATATTTGTACAGGAAGCCATGGATATGGGGCTTTCCGATCCCAAGGAAATTGAAGAATATGTGCTCTCACGGTACACTTATGAACAGCAGCGTGAGAGTGATGCCCTTGAAGAGCATTAAATTCAGCATGAGGAACGCGAGAGCAAATGTGAACACGAGCGAGAACAACGTGAACATGAGCGAGAACAACACAAACACGAGAGTGCCAAGCATGAGGTACGTGAGAAACATGAACTTGAGATGCTGAAGCTCAAGCGAGACTCTTTGGCTTCATGCACATCTGGTGCAGCTGACGCGAGCACGAGTGCTCCCCCTGCACATGTTCTGGCAACCCCGCACCTCAAGCTTCTTTCATATAAGAAAGGTGAGCGAATCGAGCCATTCATAGCTTGTTTTGAAAACATGGCACAGCTGTACCAGCTAGATGAGGCAGCTAAGCGGCTCCAGTTTCTTAGCTTGTTTGAGGGCCCTGCCCTCGATATTCTCCACAGAATTCGTGGAGACAATCTCGCGTATGAGATGATGAAGACCGCACTCATCAAAGCATACGGTCTCACAGTTGATGCCAGGAGTCAATTCATGAGGGCGTGTCTCGAAGAAAAGAAGACTGCTGTTCAGTTCCTTGACTGTCTCACTGCATACTTAGATGAGTGGCTGGAGAAAGATGAGACCCCTCGCATGCGAGAGGGGATAATTGACCTCGTTCTGCGCACACAGCTAGAAAAGTCATGCCCTGCTGAGCTTATGGCTCAGCTTAAGATCTGCCAGGTAAGAGATGCCAGCCAAATGGTGGAAAAGGTTGATACATTCTTCACTGCATACAGGTACCAAACTCGTAAGCAACAGACCTGGAACAAGAAAGATACTGCCAAGTCTGAGAAGCCATCTCAGACTGAACCCCAGCATCAAGGCCTTTACCAGAATAATGGCCAAGGTCCAAACAAACTGCAGAATTAGGACCAGGGGCAAAATACACAGAATCTCGAATGGAAGAGGTACAAGCAGTACCCTAACCAGCAACAGTATCAGCCACGCATTCAACAATCGGGACAATCCTTTTCAGTACCAGCCCGAGTGCATCGGAGGCAGGAGGCAAATGCAGCCTTCATTCCCCGACAAGCGCACGATGGTGTCGTCCCCACCAGTACAGGCACTTCCCCACAGTTCACTAGTCACCCTGTGACAGTGAACCCTCCTCCACAAGTGGTCAACGCTCCAACTCCCCAGAGGGTGAGTACGACCCCTCAGGCATCTAGTCCGAGCGCGACCCCTCAGGCATCTAGTTATCAGGGCACCACAGTCGCAGAGTTATGTGCTGTGCAGCCTTATCAATGGCTGGCCGCTTCCTCTACAGGCCCTCCCACAGGTGAAAGTGCCTTCCTTGTTCAGCCAGGGTTTGTGGGAGGCATTTCTGTAAAGGTCCTGTGACAATGGTTCCGCAGGTTGCTCCATCAAGCAGAGTCTAGTTCGGGCTGAGGAATACACAGGTCAACAGATCCAAGCTCAGCTTATTGATGGATTGGTGAGATTGTTCCCTGAGGCATGTATCCAGGTGGCATCTCCCTTTTTCACTGGTTCAACACTTGCTGTTGTCTTGCTAGAACCTTTGTTTGACCTAATTATAGGCAACATACTAGGTTCCATGTATAGTTGCACCATTGATAGCACTACTCAGACTTCGGTTGTTGCAGTAACACGAGCCATGGCCAAGGCTCCAAACAGTGTCATCCCATTGACCATCGCAATGCCGCAAGATCTGATTCGTAGTCAAGATGTTGTCCAAGAACAACAGTCTGATCCAACACTTGCCTCAGTGCATAAGAAGCTAGAGGGTAACGTGATTAAGTATTCACGGGGAGGTCAAGCCAGGTTCCTTCGTAAACAGGGATGGCTGTACCGTGAGTCACGAACACCCCAGAGATTCGACTGCAGTTTGTTGTTCCCGCTAAGTATCACCAAGCAGTGTTAGAATGGAGTCATTGTTCAGCATCAGGAGGTCACATGGGCAAAAGGAAAACCCAGGGCCGCATCTGTGCTGACTTTTTCTGGCCAGGAATGGGACAGGAAATAGACAGGTTTGTGCATTCCTGCAATGTGTGTCAACATATCACCAATCAGGGATGTGTCCTTCCCACGCCGTTTGAATCCACACCCGTAATCTCTGAGTCAGTTGAGAGAGAGGGCAGTGGTGATGTGGGTGCAGACCGGATGTCTCGCCCATTGGCCCCGCAGGACACCATAGGTTAAGGGGAAAGTTCAAGACCCCCACAGAGGCAATCCAAGGCTGTGTCTGAATTACCTTGTGGTGTGTCTCAAGCTGTGGACCTCTCTGAGGGTTCCCAGAGAATGCACATTTTCCACATGAGTGTTCACACCCACGTTGGGTGTTAAAATGTGACCTGCCCGAGTTTGTGTAGGGATTTTCAGCTTGCTGATATTAATTGTAAGTGTAAAGTTAGGTTTAACCAGTAAACTATAAGGGTCCTTTGAGATTCTGTCCTGGGACTACATTTCCTGGTTAATAATAATGTAGGTTTAACCAGTAGACTACAAGGGTCCTTTGAGATTCTGTCCTGGGACAACGTTTCCTGGTTAATAATGTATCCAATAAGAAAATAATGGTGTACCTTTTGTAGCATACAGTATGTACTGACTACTAGGTAGAGAGAGAATTTGTAATTTAATCAAAATTGTTTATCACATTGACACTTTTGATGCTCCACCTTCATTGGTTTCACAGGCACAGATGGTGGGTGTGGCAGTTTTCCCCTGCAGATCAGCTGATTGTCTCTGCCGCGTGCTACCGCCTCTTCTCTTCTGCCTCATCATCTCCATTTACTATTAATTTGTATTATATCACTTTACACGTAGGTACAGTTACACTACAACTGTCACACCTACACCGTGTATTACATACATAACAATTAGTTGTTGATGTAAATGTAGCGAACATTCGCTCAGTTTGACCTGAGTACAGGATTTTATACTGTCGTCACTGAGTTTTTTTTCCTTAAGCTTGCTTCCATTAATGTAAATACGAGGTTTTTACGCTCACTGGCAAGTGATTTTCTCCTGTAGCTACACACACAACAGTGTGAATCTTGTGTGACTGAGTTAGGATTTAAATGTATATATATATAAATTGCAAATTTATTGGGAGAAAATTTTCATTTTGATACAGTGTATTGTCATGAATTCGCGTGATTATGTATTTATACAAATTCGTGACATTGTACTTTAATGGGAAATCACAAACTTTAGTGGAAAACCCACTGTATCACTCAGTTTAACCGTCCCTGTATGCATTTGATCAGGATAGTTTTTTTCAGAACATTCGTTGCTGCTTCAAAAGTGACTGTTCTAATGCATGACATTAGTGCTCCACTGAGTGATTTTATTGCGCATGTATATCATTCGCCATGCATCAGTTGACCATTGAAGTTAGGCCACACCCACATCCGGTGAACATGACCATCTCTCACTCCCATGCCTGGCTTGGTTACACCAGTCAGTTTCGGACCGCCTCGGGAGTAGGAACTCATTGTGCCCAGCATTGAGAGCAGCGTCTCCATTGTACAGCAATCCCCACATCTTCCCACCCAGTTGGTGATCGGCGTAGTGGACTAGCAGCGAGCAGTGCCTGCTGTAGAAACAGACAGATGCCCAGTCTTGTGTAGCTTCAGCTCTGTTCCCTCCACTGACCAGTATTTCTGTTCGTTTTCCTAGGCTTAAGTCTGATTAGCTCTTTGAATGAGTGAGTGAGCATATTTCCTCTGATACTTGAATTCATTTTTGAGATTCATGTAATGTAAATTTATTTCATTGTAATTTATAAATTTACAGTTCTTTTCTTTGAGCTTAATGTAAAACTAGAACTGTGTTTGATTTCTCCACATTGTGCTTTCTTAAATTTGCTTACCCCAGTTGCACAAACTTCTATATTAATCACAACTGGTATTTAAGCCAGTTCTTTTGTATTAATTCTCAAATCCGTTGTGCCAACTAGGAGTTAACCAACAGCAAGGACTTGTCTATTATTATTATTAGTTATTGATTGTCAGGGGGTAAAGATCACACTTTCTCATGAGGGCAACATTACTAACAATACAGCATTCATGAGCGATTAGTCTCCTCTGTGTGCTGTTGAGAAAGTTTATAAAATTCTCATCCTTAGAGAATTGGCGAAGTAAGCCAGAATAAAGTAAATCTTACTACTTGATTGCACAAGTCGATTCACCTTGTGTCACCTGAATATATATATTAATATCGCATTCTGTTCTTAAATTCACATTCCCCCATGACAAGTACAGCTGGGACATCTCTGAGGAATCGTGCTCAACCCCAGGGCTGGATGTTCAGGAAGACCAAGGAGCTGAAGTGCATTAGGATAGTGACAGTTTCCCAAAAGAAGGGGTGAATCAGGGAAAGGATCAAGACATCTCAGGAGGAGTGGAATGTGAGGAGAAGCAAGGACATTGCCGGAAGCAGCATACAAGAAGACCTGATAAGTTGATGGACTATTTTGTGTATTCTTAGATGTTTCATTAGGATTAATGATTATGTTTGTATACACTGTGTAGTTTTGTTGGGACGACAAAGGACTAGGAAGGGGGTAGTGTTGAGAAGCGGGATTTGCTACTTAGGTAGTCTA